>NC_054705.1:29295812-29558312 GCF_016097555.1 Gigantopelta aegis
ATTGTATTAATTTAAAGTTTAATTTAATTTTAGGAAAACATTTTTTTTAACAGGAAACAAAATCAATGTGACTAAACAAAGTATAAAATTAAAAAGTATAGCAGTAAATTAAGAAAAGTAGTGAACAATGTATTTAACGTTGATGATGTTATTTGATTTCTATTAGAAAGTTGCACAAAGCTACATATAAGATGGCATGTGGAAGAAGAAAAATGCCTATGCTTTGCTAAAATTTGGGGTATAAAATAATGATGAAAAACAAAACTACTGTCTCCAAAAGAAAATCATATTTAGGGTAGGTAATAAAAACAAAACAGATGTAAGTGCCTCATCTAGGTGGTTATGGGTTTGAAATGTTTTGAAATTAGGGTTAGAACATATTTTAAGCACATGACCATTTATAAACAGCAGTTCTTTTACTATCATTTATCTGAACCCCTGCGCGTGCTGTAACCTCACCGTGGTGCAGGGGTGTAACATTCTCTTTGAGAATGGCCAATACAGCACAAATTGAAGTTTAGAGTAAAATTCGGTGTCCGTAAAATTCTTTGATATTTGTATTTGTATTTTTGCACAGTTCTTTACACTGTTTTTGTTTGAACCTTGAATTTTTATATTGATGTTGATCATCACTTTATTTATTTGCATTACCATAGTTTGACACCCAATAGCCGATGTATTTTTCGTGCTGGGGTGTCGTTAAACATTCATTCATTCATTTATCTGAACATTAAAAAATATATCTATTAATTTCCAAGATTTTTTTATTATTATTTTTTTTTTTTTTTGGCTTCAAAACATTTCAGGGTCCCTACATAAAATTTGCCTAATTTATAACTTTCCAGACAATACTTCCTTATCCCCCTAAAGCTCACAACCATATAGGTTACTCCCTCCCCCCCCCCACACACACAAAAGAACATACACAGACTCACGCCTACACACATGCAAACAAAAAGAAAAAGAAAAAAATGCTAAGACTTTCAAACGTTCCAGCATGCTTGTTAATACTATCACTAACCCTAAACCTAACTTACGCCTAAATTAATTGAATGCTGGAACGATCGGAAGTCTTGCCAAAACTTTTATTTTGGGCATTCGTCTGACTGTGTATTGTTTAACGACGGATTCTTAACGACATTCTTAACGACAATATATACATCGAAGACTGATTAAATGAGTCAGTAAATTCCATTACATTGGAGGGAAATTGATTCTTAAAGTAGAATTTATATATCAGTTGAATTTTGATGGATTCTGCAAAACTTCACTTTCAATACCATGTGACGGTTTCGCAGGAAAACACTGATTTTACGTCAATCGTAGGCTCCGCATAGTTGTCATCGCTATTAACACTTGTCAGCAGAAGTATATGTTTACTATGATTATAATTCAGTTGGAGGAGACAATTATTTTAACTAATTTTAATGCTAACTATACAAAAACGTTACACATCGAAAAAAAGTATGTTGTCTAACCTAATGGCGTCCAAGCAAATTTGGGCCCGCGGTTTTTGAACCGCGAAACATGATTGGTCCAGAGCGGTTGTCAATCACGCCGTACGGAGGGGTCAATTGTACATGACATGGTGTTCTACCCATTATGCTCAACATTAGCATTATGTAACAATGACAAATGACGTCACACAATAGACCTTAAAAGCGAAATTTGAATACACACAAAATAAACCAAGGTATAAGTAGCGTTGGGCACTGGTTGGGACGATATAAAAGCATAGACTGCATATCCTGCATAACATGGCGCGCTATCAAGGAAGTTTAATATTATAATTATGTTACCGTGAAAAATGACGTCATGCAACTGTTAGACATTAAAAACGAAGTGTGGCTACCCACAGCATAAACACTTATCTAATAATCGTTTAGCAGTCCTTGTGAGCATAATAAAACCTTCGATTTCATATCATACGCGACATGACACTCTAACCACTAAGTTCAATATTGCCATTATGTAACAATGAGAAATGACGTCAGACAACTGTTAAAAGTTAGAAGCGAAGTTTGCCTACCTACAGCATCAACAAACATGTAAGAATCGTTGACCACTGGTTGGGAAGGTAACAGAAAAAAACCCCGATCAAGTTCATATCCTACACGACATCGCGCTCTACTAAGTACACTGAATATTGCCATTGTGTCAGAATGACGTCACGGAATTGTTGAAACTCGAATGCGAAGTTTCGCTCCACACAGTATAAACACCTATGTAAGAATCGTTTTGCGCATATGCTGCATGACATAGCGCGCTATCCAGTAAGTTTAACATTATCATTATGTTACTGTGAAAAATGACGTCATGCAACTGTTAGACATTACAAGCGAAGTGTGGGTGCCGACAGCATAACCACTCATCTAATAATAGTTTAGCAGTCGTTGGGAGCATAATAAAACCATCAATTTCATATCATACACGACATGACACTCTACCTCCTAAGTTCAATATTGCCATTATGTAACAATGAGAAATGACGTCAGACAACTGTTAGAAGTTAAAAACGAAATTTCCCTACCTACAGCATAAACAAACGTGTCAGGATCGTTGGGCACCGGTTAGGAAGGTAACAAAGAAATAAAATTGATCCTACACGACATCGGGCTCTTCTAAGTACACTGAATATTGCCATTGTGTCACAATGACGTCACGGAGTTGTTCGACAAGCAGATGCGAAGTTTCGCTCCACACAGGATAAACACCTATCTAAGAATCATTTTGCGCTGGTTTGGAACAGGATGAGACCATCGACTTCAAATTGTACATGACATGGTGCTCTACCCATTGAGCTGAATATTGACATTATGTAACACACAGCATATACCAAGTTATAAGTATCATCGGGCACTGCTTAAGATGAGAATAAAAGCATAGACTGCATATCCTGCATGACATGGCGCGCTATCCACTAACTTTAATATTATGATTATGTTACTGTGATAAATGACGTCATGCAACTGTTAGACATTAGAAGCGAAGTGTGGCTACTCACAGCATAGACACTTATCTAATAATCGTTTAGCAGTCGTTGGGAGCATAATAAAACCATCAATTTCATATCATACACGACATGACACTCCACCCACTAAGTTCAATATTGCCATTATGTAACAATGAGAAATGACGTTTGAAGCGAGAAACGAAGTTTGCCTACCTACAGCATAAACAAACGTGTAAGAATCGTTGGGCACTGGTTGGAAAGGTAACAAAAAAAAAAAACAAAAGTGATCGAGTTCATATCCTACACGACATCGCTCTCTACTAAGTACACTGAATATTGCCATTGTGTCAGAATGACGTCACGGAATTGTTCGACAAGCAGATGCGAAGTTTCGCTCCACACAACATAAACACCTATGTAAGAATCGTTTAGCGCTGGTTTGGAAGATGATAAAACCATCGACTCCAAAGTGTACATTACATGGTGCTCTACCCATTATGCTCAACATTAACATTATGTAAAAATGACAGATGACGTCACACAATAGTTTGACCTTAAAAGCGAAATTTAGCTACACACAGAATATACCAAGGTATAAGTATCGTCGGGCACTGGTTGGGACGAGAATAAAAGCATAGACTGCATATTCTGCATGGCATGGCGCGCTATCCACTAAGTTTAATATTATTATTATGTTACGGTGAAAAATGACGTCATGCAACTGTTAGACATTAAAAACGAAGTGTGGCTACCCACAGCATAAACACTTATCTAATAATCGTTTAGCAGTCGTTGGGAGGATAATAAAACCATCAATTTCATATCATACACGACATGACACTGTACCTCCTAAGTTCAATATTGCCATTATGTAACAATGAGAAATGACGTCAGACAAATGTTAGAAGTTAGAAGCGAAGTTTGGCTACCTATAGGATAAACAAACGTGTAAGAATCGTTGGACACCGGTTGGGAAGGTAACAAAGAAAAAGTGATCGAGTTCATATCCTACACGACATCGCGCTCTACTAAGTACACTTAATATTGCCATTGTGTCAGAATGACATCACAGAATTGTTGACACTCAAATGCGAAGTTTCGCTCCCCAAAGGATAAATACCTATGTAAGAATCGTTTTGCGCTGTTTTGGAAGAAAATTGAACCATCGACTTCAAATTGTACATGACATGGTGCTCTACCCATTAAGCTCAATATTGGCGTTATGTAACAATGACAAATAATGTCACACAATGGTTAGACCTTAAAAGCGAAATTTGGCTACACACAACATATACCAAGGTATATATATGGTCGGACACTAGTTGGGACGGGAATAAAAGCATAGACTGCATATACTGCATGACATGGCGCGCTATCCAGTAAGTTTAATATTATCATTATGTTACTGTGAGAAATGACGTCATGCAACTGTTAGACATTAGAAGCGAAGTGTGGCTACCCACATAATAATCGTTTAGCAGTCGTTGGGAGCATAATAAAACCATCAATTTCATATCATACACGACATGAGACTCTAACCACTAAGTCTCAATATTGCCATTATGTAACAATGAGAAATGACGTCAGACAACTGTTAGAACTTAGTAGCGAAGTTTGCCTACCTACAGCATAAACAAACTTCAAAGAATCGTTGACCACTGGTTGGGAAGGTAACACAGAAAAAACCCCGATCAAGTTCGTATCCTACACGACATCGCGCTCTTCTAAGTACGCCGAATATTGCCATTGTGTCAGAATGACGTCACGGAATTGTTCGACAAGCAGATGCGAAGTTTCGCTCCCCACAGGATAAACACCTATGTAAGAATCGTTTTGCGCTGGTTTCGACTTCAAATTGTACATGACATGGTTTCCTACCCACTAAGGTCAATATTTCCATTATGGAACAATGACAAATGACGTCACATAATATATATTAAAAGCGAAATTTAGCTGCAAGCATATACCAATGTATATGTATCGTTGGTAACTGGTTGCGACGAGAAGAAAAGTGCAGACTGCATATTCTGCATGACATGGCGTGATATCCACTATGTTTAATATTATCATTATGTAGCTGTGAGAAATGATGTCAAAGAAAGCACCGAAAACCCGAAACAAAACCAAAACAAAACACACAAACAAACAAACATACAAACAAAATAAAACAGCAAAGCTTAGACAAATAATCAAACATTTTATTGATATAAATAGAAAACTGATATTCCTTTGAAGGGAAACAAATGTTTATTAGATTTCCATATATAACTTAACTTGTCATTAGCTTTCTAACATTTTATAGTACTGACAAAAATATTCTTTATTTGTAAACTAGAATAATTCTGGTAACAGTTCTTTTTCTTCTTTTTTTGTTCAGCATTTCCAAGATTGAGTAACGTGGTTCGTGCTGCCATACACTGCGGAGAAAATAAGTTTAATAATATATGTATGTTCTATTACATTTTAATGTTACAAAAAGTTATAAAATTAAACTTTTATATTGTTTTATAGAGAATTAGAGCAAAACCTAACAGTAAAATGATACTTAAAACAATTCTTCTTCTTTAAAATTAAAGTTTGTTTCATTTTATTTATTTAAAGACACAATTAGAGCATAATGATTAATTAATCATCCGCTATTTGTTTTCAAAACATTTGATCATTCTGACTTTTCTGAGAAAACCGCTACATGTTTTCGTTAGAAGCAAGATATTTTTAATATGCACATTCTCTCATACAGAACAACACAATCCATGACCTTTGTTAAAATAGTCATTGGTCGTTCTTTGTTACAGGGGGAAAAAGCTAATTGGTCTGCTGAGGGTGTTTGAGTGGCGGATCCAGAAAATCCATTTAGGGGGTTTGCAGTAAAATGTGGCCCAAGGCCTCAAACGTTCCCTAAGGGATTTGTCGTTTCTCCAACGTAAAAAAAAAATATTTAAAAATCGCAAAATGTAGGGGACCCCCTCCCCCCCCCCCCCGACCCAAATATATTGAGAACTGCAGTTGGCTCAGTTACGCTCACCTCATCAGTATTGATGATGTGAGGAAGGGTTAACTGAGAACTAGCAGTCATAGAACGCTTGCCTCTTGTTCTTGGGCCATAGGGTCAAAACCCACTGATAGACCCATTTTCAGAATGCCCCCCCCCCCAGTCCTAACAGGTGACCCATGACTAGTGTATCAAAAGCCATGGCATGTGATGTCCTGTCTGTGGTAAAGTGCACAAAAAGATCCTTTGCTGCTAATGGAAAAATGTGTCGGGTGTCCTCTAAAAAGAATGTCTCAGAATGATCATATGTTTGACATGCAATAGCTAATGGCTAATTGATCAGTGTGTTTAGCGTGTTGTTAGACAAAACTTTAAAACATTTTAAAAATAGATTCCAAAAACTAAATATATTATGCAGTTATTACATCATTTTAAATTTCTGCTCAACTTTCAAATCAAACCTTAAAGTAAATACTGAATAGTGTATATGTGATTCTAAAACAATATATTACGCGGTTATTACATCATTTCTTTTCAACAGCACCTGTCCTCAACACAAGTGCATATTCTCCTATAACATAGTGTCTCGAAGGCCACCGACAGCCAATGTGATCCAGTAAAGTGGAAGGCCTCAAACGTCTTCAAGGTTATTTCTTCAAGGTAAAAAACCCCACCTCAAAACAGTCGTAAAATTTAGGGGGAGAGGTGATCCCCCCCCACCCCCACCCCCTTTGTTCAGCCACTTTGTTAGATCCTATGATCCAAACACATCTGAGCTAGATATTGCTTCTGTGTTTACCAGTGTCACAATATTCATGATGTGAGGAAGGGTGAGGAAGGGTGGGGAGGTTCTGGTCACGTGATTGTAACTTCCTTCTTTTTCCTTCGATCTTGTGGTTTTGACGTCTTTCCTTTTATCTGTGTCTTAATCTGAGCCATCTGTCGTTTTCACTTGGTTTATTTGAGACTTTTATGTGTGGAATACATTTCTATATGCTGTCACGTTATTGTTGTACAATTAGTTTGGTTTTAATCACTTTATTTTAAGTGTTGTTTCCAAATTTATTAATTGTCATGCTTCTCGTGTTGTACTGTCTTGCCTCAACTGCTGTCTGGGCTGGACTTAGATATGAGATGTGTTCATTGGAACCGATGGAATCCAACGCGTATCTCCGTGTCCTATTTTAGTGGGCTAAGAAGGCTGAGTCTGTGACGGCTCCAGCTCCTGCCATGCAACCTTCCATCACTGATTCCGTGTCCGAGATATTGAAGAATATACTACCGAGTATGCTTCAAGAGACCTTTGAGCCAATGAATGTTGCCATGGTCGCCAGTCCCTCGGCTTCCACAGGGCCAGCTGCTACGGTTACTTCCACAGACCAGTAACCACCTACGGATTCCATTACGGTGCTTGCTGCAACCATACCTACGGGCGATACGGTACACGCTGCCCATGGGACTCCTGCGAATACACCAAGACGATCAGCACACTCATCTCGAGAGAAGAGCCGACAGTCCACTACTCATCGAAGCCGTGACCGCAGCAGTCACCATGGCTTTCCACAAGTTATTCACAGTAGAAACACCAGCTCCACAGTCTAGATCAAGCTTCACGGGTGGCTGACGGGTCCCAACGAGACCGTACAGGTCCTAGCAGACCGCCAAGGCCTTCTAGCGCAACCGATTGGCATGCCTGTTCACTGCTTTCCACGGAACGCTTTGAGAGAAGACATTTCTCACGCAGTCTTGAAAATCAGACTTCACGGAGAGCCGACAGGACCATCCACGGTTCGATTTCACCACGACCGTTCAGCACTGGTGATTGACATGCTTGTTCCTGGCTTCTGAGAGTTTCTCTTTCTGACGTTTCAAACAACCAACGGTCATCGAGGACATTTATTGCAGCATACCTTTGCAGCTATAAATGCTGCCACAGCTCCTGGACCCTGTTCCACGAAGCGATCTTAGCCTTAAGATTACCTTAAGTGCATAGCTACCCTATGCACTTAAGCTGATCTTAGGGCTAAAATCGCTTTGTGGAACGGGGCCCTGGACCTTAGGTTATGGTCACTTCGGGTGACCCTACTCTGTAGCCTACAGTGAATCCAATGAATGGCACCGATGGTACACCCAAGTATCGGGTCTACGGTGACTTCCACTCAACAATGATTTCACTTGTCTCCAGACAGAAGTCGACAGTTCTCAATTCTTCATAGCCGAGAACACAGCCGGTCCCCACGGTTATCAATGGGCCATTCTGGCAGACACGATCTTCGCCAACTACCATCTGCGTGATGTATCCTACGAAGAAGTTGAGGGATTCCATTATCTGGATACTGTGGTCACAGTGCAAGCTCTGGTTAACACTGGCCATCTCGTTGCCCCTGATGCTCTGTCGGATTCATGGACTGCACCCCGAGATGTCCAACGAATCGATAGCTGAAGACTCATCTTGACACGTGTTTGTTGCACCGATTTGAAGTTAACGCACTGGTTTAGTGACAGGACTTTTGTCTGGATAACGTTAGTCATTGTGCACTGCACATTGGCGACATGTTTCCCTTAATTGAACTAACAGTAACTTGGCGCACTTAAAACGCAGGGGGCTGTTTAGTTCAATGTTCTGATGGATGCACCCATAACGTTGATGTTTTTATTAACACTCCAATACATTGGGCGGTTACCTAATACCTGCATCCCTAGTGGCTACGCCTTCCCACCCTGTCAGAACCTGCATGAGAAATGGATGACTGGTTCCAGGTCCGCTGCAGTGCCTGAGAGTTGTGCCTCCAATTACTGATGGATGCCACCATAACGTTTGTTGTTACTAACATCACCTTGCTATGGTTTGTGACGGGCATCCCATGGAGGGGGGCTTACCATGGTTGGCCTATTCTTCCACTGTGTCTACCGGTCTATGGGGAGAAGACGAATGCATCTTCAGAGTCCGGAACCCACCACCTTCTGTTGAATGCAGCATTTGTGTTGAGGATAGGTGAAGAGGAAAAGAAGTAGAGGAAACTTGGGGACTTTTCTCAAGGATTTATACCCTCCCAGGCCTCTCTGTATCCAGTTCTCCGTGTTATTCGCTCAGAAAAAGGAAGGAAGTTACAGTAACGTGACCGGAACAAGAAGGGGCGTGTAGTGAAAGAATTTTAGGCCATGCCATTGACTGTTGGGATTTTCAAACTTGAATACTACCAGTAGGGGAATATGCGCTTGTGTTGAGAACAGGACCTGATGATATATCTATAAAAGAGAAAACACCTCAAGTAATCTCCATTTTACATCTCTGGTCAACTTTCAGATCAAAACGTAAAGTAAATATTGAATAGTTTTTATGCTTGTGCATATAAGTGTGCATATATATATATATATATATATATATATATATATATATATATATATGTGTGTGTGTGTGTGTGTGTGTGTGTGTGTGTGTGTTGCCACTTTATCTGTTAGTGTTGTATTAAGTGAGGGAATACATCTTCATACCAGAAAGTGGTTCACTAGAAGGCCACTGCGGACAGAGTAAGAAACAGAGTCAAAACTGAAACTGTTACCATGGTTCCGCTGTCTGGAAATAACAATAAATAATAATAATAATAATAATAATAATAATAGTTTGATTTATACAAAGAAAGTAACTATTAAATTAATGTACAAATAAGACATTTAAAAATAATTGTGGCAATGAAATGTTGAATATTAACTGACTACTGTGTAAAATGTCATTGTCATCAATTTGTAAGCAGTGTACAATGTATGTCAACCATTTATGTATTCTTTTATGTCTTCTTAAGTCTTTGATCCAGTTTCTTATATTTGCTATTTCATTTTTAAATCATTTCAGATGTGCTTACAAATACCTCCTAGCCAAGAGTAATGTACACGGACAAACATTGTTTTTCGTGATTTGCATTATGGGGCATAAATAAACCATTTGTTTGCCTCGAGATTCCATTTTCGACATATTTATGACATACATATTTAAGACATTAATCTCTTATCTGTAAACTGGATCCTACACCCCCTTCAGCGTTTCTGCCAAAAATAACTGTTTGGGTATAGCGCTATGAAATTGAATGCAACCACAGTTCATAAGGGTTATAGGGGACCTCCCCCAGAAAGAGAATGGCTTAAGTTTAGGGTTAGGGTTAAGAAAATCTACAGTAATGATAAGAGTAATTAATTTTGTCAAAAGATTAACTTCAAAGAAAAAATCTGCTAAAAGATTTAGATATGGCGCCATACCTGTTTTACTCTCTGGCAGAAATCCTGCCCTTAACTACCATAAATAAACAATGTCACTACTTAGTAGATCTCCCACTGACTTGTGTGTTTAATTTTTTCATTTTCTTTCTTCATTTAGGATTTTTATTGTAAAGTTATTTTCTCATTTACTTAAAGGATTTTCCGTATAATTGGTAAAGACTTGGATGTTTACTTTTAACACACGAACCTTTTAAAGATTACTTTATGTAATAAAATACCATTTAAATTATTTTTAAAAAGCTCTTATGAAGCAATAGTAGTTGTACATTAAGCATATAGTAATGGAACACTGACAACGGGTCGCAATTCCATTACATCTGCACAGACGCGTATATATACACGCGCGGTTTATGGACATAACAAATTAGAAAACGTGAAGACTTGTATACAAATTGTCTGGCAAGGACCGTGGAGTACGTGCTCACTTAAATCAGTTACATATTAAATACACTATTTTACTTTGTATTCAGTAAAACGTGAGTGTCGGTGCAGATTTCAGTAATTGTTCTGTACCGAATCTCTTTACACATGCTCGATTCCTGTCGGTGGGCCCATTGGGCTATTTTTTTTTCCAGCCAGCGCTCCACAACTGGTGTAACAAAGGCCGTGGTATATACTACCCTGTCTGTGAGATGGTGCATATAAAAGATACCTTGCTGCTAATCGAAAAGAGTATCCAATGAAGTGGCAACAGCGGGTTTCCTCTTTCAATATCTGTGTGGTCCTTAACCATATGTCTCACGCCATATAACCGAAAATAAAATGTGTTGAGTGCGTTGTTAAATAAAACATTTCCTCCCTTCCTTCTTTACATATACATATATTATTTGTATAGTATTCAACACTAGATAATCATAACAATACTTACTACAGAAGGTGCTTATGAATGACTTGGCTGTGTCTACAGGCGTTTTATATGAAGCTTCACTGATGCAGCCCGCTTCTGATATACAATTTATAAAATTCTTGAATGCACTGCAATATAAAACATCAGTTGTCAGTACAAGTTACACTGGCTGTGTTAGGCCACCACAAATAACTTTGGAAGTAAGTTTACGTACAATAAGCAGCTGTCTTGGTATTATAATACTAGTAGTGCAACATTTATAACAATATTCAAATGCAATTTATATATTTAGCTGTGTTTGTTCGATTCGATTATTTTGTTACATTGTCACCCGACATTTATGCAATAACTTAGTATTTAGTTAATTTGGGGCTAGCCATTAAACCAATTAATGTCAAACTAAATTACCGCAATGAAGGTAACTATGGATTTTAATTGTTGTTCCCAACTTGGCAGCTAACGACTATAAACCATGGCAATTAACGTCAACAAATACATGTATATCATGTATATTATGTATCTTATAAATATTAGTTTTTCTACACATGAAAGACAGACACAAGAAGAGCAGCTCTGCTGTTCGTATCCTTGAGGTTCTCAGTCGCAATGAATGTCAACTCGTTCGGGAGATCTGTGTGTCATTCACCCAAGAGCTGAAACCTATATTATCTGTATTACCACGTTGTCAACAATGTTTCATGTTGCAAAGGAAACCATAAGAAACTACAAGCCAACTTGTGACTTCTGTTAGACCCAAAACACACCGGGTCTGGGTCTGGGTCTGGGTCTGGATCTGATGACTATGGTGCCAGTCCAAAATAAAACGCAATGAATCGAATGTGACAAAACACACCGAGTCTGTGATGACGTCAACTACAGATCTGGCAATAGACGTCATATTCTCACACTGCCAGACTGGCAGCTGCATAATGTTCGAACCTAGCTTACTTATTTGTTTTATCTTAATAACCAACAGGAAAGGTATATATTGATCAATGTGCATTTCTCATACTTATTGTTGAAGTAAATTTATCTAAAGATATGAACGTATTAATATATATATATATGTGTACCTCAATCGCCAGACCCAGACACAGACCCAGACCCAGACCCAGACACAGACCCAGACCCAGACCCAGACCCGGTGTTTTGGACCTTATTCTTTTACCTTTCCGGTAAAACAACAAAACGAAAACTTACACTGTGTTAGTATAATCCTACTCCTGGTTACATGACTATCTACTTACCTGCATTTTCCTCCAATGTCAAATCCGGAGCTTGCAAGCTCGGATGTTTGGGTGGCAATGCATGCCTGTGCAGTCTCTGTGACACAATTACAGTTGACCGTAGCAACCAAACCTGTGGTACCAAACAAACAGAATTATATTCAACAGACCAGCACACGATGATACACTGAAATGGTTTATGAACATGTCCTAAATTTATTTGAATGACTAATGAACACATACTGAGCACTTGTTCATGGAGAACCGAAACGGAGACCCAAGAACGGCAGCTCTGCTGTCATTCTCTTGGGAGTTCTCAGTGTGTAGATGCCCTTTTTAAACGTACCCCATTCCTGAATTCTGTAGATGCCTTTTTTAGACGTTGTACCCCAACCCTGAATTATGTAGATGCCCTTTTTAAACGTTGTACCCCAACCCTGAATTATCTAGGTGCCTTTTTTAAACGTACCCCATCCCTGAATTCTATAGATGCCATTTTTAAATGTTGTACTACATCCCTGATTATGCAGATGCCCTTTTTAAACGTACCCCATCCCTGAATTCTGTAGATGCCATTTCAAACGTTGTACCCCATCCCTGAATTATGTAGATTCCTTTTTAAACGTTGTGCCACATCCCAGAATTCTGTAGATTCCTTTTTAAACGTTGTACCCCATACCTGCATAAATCCTGCATCCACCCTTGCATAAGAATTTATAATCTGTTTACTGGTCAGATTTTAACATTTTAGGTTATGGAGTGCTGGACAAATTGGTACTAGGTAAATATACACTCAGAACTAAGTTTCACATGACTACACATTTGAACAATTACTATTTCAAGCATCAAACTAAGTTGGGCGGGACGTAGCCCAGTGGTAAAACGCTCGCTAGATGCGAGGTCGGTTTAGGATCGATCCCCGCCGGTGGCCCCATTGGACTATTTCTCGTTCCAGTCAATGCTCCACAACTGGTGTAAAAAAGACCTTGGTATATACTATCCTGTCTGTGGGAATGGTGCATATACAAGATCCCTTGCTGCTAATTGAAAAGAGTAGTCCATGAAGTGACGACAGCGGGTTTCCTCGCTCAATATCTGTGTGATCAGTAACCATATGTCTGACGCCATATAAGTTGATATAACCGTAAATAAAATGTGTCGAGTGCTTCGTTAAATAAAAACATTTCCTTCCTTCAAACTAAGTTTTAGAAACAGCTACCACTGACTCGTGAGATCGTATACATGTTACAACGGCAGCAAACTCAGGATAGTCTCTCTAATAACAGACTGATTAAAGTTAAACAATTCGAAGTTTGATTTGTTTAATGACACCACTAGAGCACATTGATTTATTAATCATCAATTATTGGATGTCAAACATTTGGCAATTTTGACACATGGTCTTTGTAGCAAGGGATCTTTTATATGCACCATTTCACAGACAGGATAGCACACACCTCGGCCTTTGATATACCAATCGTGGTGCACTGGATGGAACAAGAAATAGCCTAATGTGTTCTGCCATTTAACAGATAAAATACGTGTATTATTATTTTACATTTAGATTACAGAGTATGAATATATCTCTTTCCAAGCAAAAGAAAGCTTAAGTTTGTTTTTGTTTAACGACACTACTGGAGCACATTGATTAATTAATCATCGGCTATTTGGATGTCAAACATTTGGTTCTGACTCGTAGTCGTCAGAGGAAACCCGCTACATTTTTCCTAATACAGGAAGGATCTTTTATATGCACTTTCCCAGACAGGAAAGCGCATACCACAGCCTTTGACCAGTTGTGGTGCACTGGTTGGAACGAAAAAAAACAACAAATCAGTTGAATTGATCCACTGAGGTGGTTCGATCCTGCGACGTAAGCACCTCGGGCGAGCAAAAGAAGAAGAAAGGAATCAAAAATAAATAACTAAATTTAAAAATCAAAACAAATTAATATGTTACATTATTTCTACGCAGTCTTGCTAATAATTGATTAATATAAACACAACACAAAAATAAAAACAAAAGTATAGGAGGGAGGGTATGTAAAACAGCAAAACAGCTAATAAAACCAAACATCCATAATTATATATATATATATATATATATTCTGTAAATAATTTCAGTTTGGTTTGACATACGAAAAAAAGTAAACAAGTTTTTGGAGAGAGTCGGTTCAAGGATCTACGGGGCCTGTAGCACAAATAACAGCGGTCCGCTTTCCCAGGATATATATATTTCGCAACACCTCGGGGATCGGCGAAAAAAAACCCCAACCAAGACTGGCACGCTTAACTTAGTCAATAAGGGGAGCGCGGTAGTTGCGTGTTGTGGTTTATGACGGCAAACAATTCATTACGCCGTATATATGGTTTGGTGTCCGGTCTCCTTTAATGATATTTCTCGACCAATTAATGTTTTCAATGTATCTAAAGTGTCGTCTATGACACAGTGCTTTTTCTTTGGTATCCTTCTAAATGGAAACGGCATAATCATAAAAATCTTTGGCACACTTTCGGCAGTAGATTAGGCTTATCTGAAATATTATATTTTAAATGAGTCGTCTATTCAGAAACATTATTTTAATTAAAACTGTAAAGTATTTTCTACTGATACATATGAATCCCTATGACAGTCTTACGCGTAAGCAAAATTCATGCGTGCGTCGTACAGATGTAGTGTGTGAATTTATTGTACTAAAGACGTTGTTTACATTTGACGTCAAAACTGAGCTAAATGGACAATTTTAAAAAGTCGTTCATTGACAAATAAATGTTGTATTTTTGTCGTCATTTTGAAAAAGAATTTATTCATATTAAAGTACGGCAAACAGGTCCATATTATTTTATATAACGGCATTTTTACAAATCAAGGTGTCAAATTATTAAAAACCGGACAGTTTTAAGAAATTGCTTATGTGAAATTATAGCATGGAAAAAACTTGAATTCATATGTCTTACTACTAGCACAGATGCACTAAAGTAAGCGACATATATTAATGTCCAAATCACAAAATTTTATTTACAAGTATTTTTTTCTCTTGAATGTTATTATCAACACATATAAATTTTGTAACTATTTTAGTGAATGTTACATAACTCACTCTTTCAAAAAATCTCCTCCTTCCTTTTTTTCACCTCATTTACAACTGTGAAAACGACACGACGGACGTAATAATAATTATGTGTATGTTATGAATCCCTGACGAATTTTCCCGCAATTATAACATCAACAACTAATTTTATAGTCAAATTAGAAATGCATGCCATACTTTTTAGTTACAACTTATATTATGCAGTTTATCGTCGGTTGTAACCTGTTTAACTTAGTTTTCTCACAAAAAGCATGCATTAAATCTCCCATATTTCATATCATAGAAAAGAAGAATCGGTATACTTCATTACATGTTATATGAAAATATGATAAAGGGTTTGGAAAGTATACTTATTTTGCATTAACAATACACGCGTATTTTAGCGTGGATCGCAACCAATAAAAAAAAAGCATTCGCAATAAACTAATAATAAATATAATAATAAAAAACCCTCAACAAAATTGACCATACACACACACACACACACACACACACACACACACACACACACATACATACATACATACATACATACATACATACACTATATATATATATATAATATATATATATATATATATATACCCCCAACTTTCACCCGCCTAAAAAAAATAAAAAAAATAATAAATAATAATAATAATAACTAAAATAATAAATAAATAACTATATTTCCAAAATTACTTACCCACTAATAAAACTAATGCCAGAATAGCGTTCCTCATGTTTGGTGATATTTGAACTATATGATACTTTACCCAACGTTATTAAAAGCGAGCTGGTACCCGAATGGGTGCTGGCTTGTAACAGTTAAATAACCAAATCGTCTATAATAAAACTGTAGTCATCACGATAAATACACAACACGTACACAGGCGGAGCCCGTTGTTAAGGTAAACGGAATATGTATGTCTGTGTTCAATGACAATCAAGTATGACATAACGAGGGTAGTGTGTAAGAAATGACTTGCTGTACTTGTGTACTTGTATTTGCACTTCGTGATATTGTCATTAAAAAAACTAAAGCAATGTATGTTCCCGTGTTAAACATCTATTCTATTAGAACTATCCTCTTACGTCAGAGTACTCGGGCTAAAATGAGGGAAGCGGTGTAAAAAGAAACGCATGTCCGTAGTAACCGAGGTCCTAGCTAAAAATGAAGAGTATTGATATCGAACCTCCAATTCTTAAGAACGATTGCCAACCCGCACTTTTATACCTAGTTTATTTTTATGTGTTTTTCCCTGGGCTCAAATTACATCTACAGCAGTGACAGAAATACTATCTCGACAATTTAATTATTAATTAGGGTAGCAAGAAACACACTAAATTTGTATTACAAAATCTTTAAAGTATCACCACTATAAAACACGAACCCACTGTTACTGGACAAACAGCCCACATAGCTTAGGTGTGTGCCCAGTACAGCGGCTTGAAAAAAACTTAATCTAACATTATATATATAAAATATACAGCAGAAGCACAACACACACACACCAACACACACACACACACACGTTAGACACCATACCACACACATCCATCCATTCATGTCCATCCATCCATCATATATACACACACATCTAATACTAACCATTAAAAGAAAATAAAGTTATTAAAGTTAAAACAAAATATTTATATGACTATTCATAGGCAAGACAATACATACAGGGCCCCCAGGACGATACTACAATGGGGCGGAGGGGGGGGGGGGCACAACGAATAGTGAGAGGTCCACAGGATTCCATTAGTGGGGGTTCACAAGACATATGTTAACCTTTATTTATATAGAATAGGACAAAGCAATCGTACATTTTCCCAGTGTGTTGTATGAGTGTGTGTGGGTGCGGGGGTCCTCGGGGGGGGGGGGGGGGGACACAAAGTAACCCTGGTCCTACCCCTGCCATTTGGTTACTGGCGTGGGCACTGGCCTTAACGAACCCCCCCCCCCCCAATAAAAAAAAAAAAACCCAAAACAAAAAAAAAAAACAACCCAAAAACCCACCCCCCTAAAACCCCTAAAACACAACGGCAAAACAAAAAACCGAATCTGAATAGGGGCAATTCCATCGCACCTGAGACTAGCGCTCTACCACTGAGTAGGGCAATATTGCTATATTGTTGGAAGAAAGACGTCTTCTACTTTCAGTTTGTACGACCCTTCACCTAATGACATTGTCACTTGTTAAATATTGTTACTAGATATAATTATAATTGTGCTAGGATATATTGTAACCATTATAAGCATGTATGGTTTTTCGTTTTCTTGATGATTGATATTATTGTCTTGTCTGTATAATTCATAGACGGAAATAAATGAATTGAATGCATCTAAAGCTACAATCCGACCCCTGAGAAAGAGAGAGGGAGTCATTCGGCATTTAAAATGGCAATTGGCGTCCCCTAACTTTAGTACTGAAATAATCGGTAATTCAGAACACACTATTTTCAAGTAATATTTTTGTTTGTGTCATCTTAGCAAACAATTCGTTTTAATATCTATACTATTATGAGATTGTAAATCATATTTCTGGCATTTTCTTGTAATATTTCCTTAAGAAGGTAGTTAAAAAGCGGCTGTCCCCATTGCCTGGTTTCTAGTTTACAAGGTAGCCATTAAGTGTAACCAGTACGTTTTAAATAACACGTATTTTGTCAGAAGGTCCCCATGAAACATATTATCCTTCATTGTCCAAAATAATTTGTTAGCTACTAAATAAGTTTAATAATGGAAGTTTTCAGTTTAAAACGTCAATATACCCACATTCCTTGTCATCTACGTCACGATTACTTCAGTCGAAGTGGTGCTAGAAAAATTGAATTTCCATAAAACTACTATTTCCATGTGCTATTTCAAGTTTGCGATCGTGTTTTTTTTTAATATCCACGACAGCCATGTTGTTTCTGTTGAAATGATAGCCGATATTGTTAACTCTTGGACACGATACAGGCGCGTATATTTATTACATGTCATTTACAAACCAAAAGTCAGATACAAAATTGTTTGATAATTTTTTTGTATATTGATGAAAAAAACATAACTCGGCTTTTATCTTTATATGAACACAATTGTTTACTTATTAATTGTTATGTCATCTACGTAACGGTCATCAACGCCACTTTTGTATCGTGACGGAGATAACATTAGGTGTTTAAATAGTTGAATAAAAATTATTTATAGTTCTGAATTATGGAAGTAGGTAAGGCACCCCTCGAACACCTTCCTGTGTCATTTAAAGAGGAAAGAAAAAAATTTTTTTATTTAACGACGCACTCAAAAAATTTTATTTACGGTTATATGGCGTCAGACATATGGTTAAGGACCACACACAGATTTTGAGAGGAAACCCACCCGGCCTGTCCCACTACATGGGCTACTCTTTCCGATTAGCAGCAAGGGATCTTTTATTTGCGCTTCCCACAGGCAGGATAGCACAAACCATGGCCTTTGTTGAACCAGTTATGGATCACTGGTCGGTGCAAGTGGTTGAGCCTTGCGGCGTAATCACTCAGGGTTTGGAGTCGGTATCTGGATTAAAAATCCTATGCCTTGACTGGGATCCGATCCCAGCACCTACCAACCTGTAGACCGATGGCCTAACCACGACGCCACCGAGGCCGGTCTCGCAATGCAACGTGTTTTGACGTAAAACTGTAAAACCTTTACACTTACCCATTGAGCCTTGGAGAACACTCACTCAGGGTTTGGAGTCTGTTTTTAGAAGAGAGAGAGAGAGAGAGAAGAGAGAGAGAAGAGAGTGAGAGAGAGAGGCAGAGAGAGAGAGAGAGAGAGAGAGAGAGGAAGAGGAGAGTGGAGGGAGGGAGGGGAGAGAGAAGAGGCAAAACGCAGCCCTCTCCCCACAAGTTTGTATTGCATATCAAATATAATTCAGTCCAACATGCCTTCTATTAATTTTTTTAAATCTGTACACTAATTTGTCAACATTCCCAGGACATGTATTCCTAAAACAGCATACTTCTAACAATTTATTCTCACCCATTTGATGAAATATTAAATTATTTAGGTCATTCATACGCACGTCCGAACGCACTCACACACACACCTTCTCTAAGGAGTAAAGACTGGCCAAGTACAACAGACTTGAGTTGTTTCTGTCTTGATCGAAAACATGTCGCTAGTGCTTTGGTTCAGTATTCCACCAATATATGGACGGGGTGGGGAGATGGTAAGGAGTGGGGAAGGTAAGGAGAGTGATAGAGTCGTAGAGAGAGAGAGATAGAGCGAGAGAGAGCGATAGAGAGAATCGATGAGAGAGAGAGAGAGAGAGAGGGAGAGAGAAGAGAGAGAGAGAGAGAGGAGAGAGAAGAGAGGGGAGATAGAGAGACAGACACAGACAGACCAGAGCAGACAGACAGATAACTTATTATGGCTTTATAGTTAGGCCCAAAACACACCGAAGCTTGTCTAGTTCTGGCGAGTGTGGTGGAGACAACATGCACTCAGGGGCAGTTCCAGGAAATATTTTGCGGGAGGGGACTAAAGGGAAAAGGGCACATGGATCAATTAACTCGTCAAAAAGCACCTCAATGAGGGGGAATTAAACAAGTAAAATAGGAGGCACTTGAATATTTTTTTATGGGGGACGGATCCCACCCTCCCCCAACCCCCGCTACCCGCACACTCCACTCTCCTTGGATCCGCTTCTGCCACGTCTAGTGTATTTTGAGGTCAGGCTGGTCTGTTACTCTTGGTAGTACTAAACCAGAAGTTCGAGGTGCAGCGAACTTTTGACAGAGAATTAAGTGAACACAAGTCCTGTGATTGGTGATAAATGTGAGTGTGTTGGTTGTAAAAAGAATTAGTTTCATCTAGGCAAAAAATTTATGCAATTTTATTTCATCTAGTACCACTGTGTCAAGTAGCCTTGTGCTTGAAACATGTATGGGATACCTGTACAAAAAAGTACACGTATTTTGTGCGGAATTAGGGTAGTCATAGACGCAACCCGTTATCTCAGAAATGAGCAGTTTGACCTCTCATTTTTTTTTTATTTAAGAGTAAGGAGTGGTAGTATGTATATCCGTCGCGTTTATGTCGATTGATACGCTGCAGATAGGAGTTTTAGCCACATATGTTACTATTGTTGTCTATGGGATTTGATTTGGTAGTATACACCCTATAAACCTCGTTCATACTTTCATCTATAAACACTAACATAAATTATAAGAATTCCACATTGATTAAAATATACCTTTCCTGTTGTTTATTAAGAACAATGAAAAGTAAGCTCCAAACATTGATCAGCTGCTAACGTTCACTGTCTATCTAACTGGTTCGCGATCCCGACGTTTTTCGCTAGCCATTTGGTTCGCCGTGAAGCGGACGTTTACTTACTGCTCGGATCTTATTATTCATGGTGCACCTAATAAAGAAGGACATATAGGAACAGAATGTATTTTCTTATTATCATACAAAAAGGAGAGAAGATCGGCGGGAATAATATTTATTCTTTTATGTTAAATGATTAATTATAATTATTATAAACATTACTTATGTGACAGCTATGGTAAGCAGTGTGCGAGAAGATGGAACAATGTACATTGGCTGTCATTAAGCAAAAATATTTTGGAACCTCAATTTTACATCTACTTGCATTGTGTTACAATGGAAATGCTCATTTCCGTTTCGTTATTTACCTATTTTCGTTTTACTGTGATCTGCTTATGGTAGCAATGCTAACACATTTTATTCACTTGGTCAAATCAACATAAACTATATACCAATGAAAATACATTCAATCTCTGATGACCAAACAAAACACAAATTATGAAGATAAGTGAAAAATTGACTTAATTTTTGAAAAAAGTCAACCTTAAAGTTACCTTAAGTCATAAAAAATGTATTTTAAGAAGTATCTTAATAATTTTTTTAATGAAATTTTCTGGAACTATTCATTAAAGTGTATTCTTTATGAAGACCAGGGGTGCACAAATCGGTTGTCCGCGTGCCCGGGGCAACCAAGAAAATCATAAAACAAGTAAAATGAAAAACAAAACTTCACGACACTTGGGACAGTCACAGGCAGTTCAAAAGTATTGAAACTGATAACTTGACTGACAGGCGATATAAATATCCACCCTAACGCTGTCATCCAATCAGCGTCCACCGTGTGTGATTTTGACGAGTTCAAAGCATATAACAATGTTTCTTATTTTAATAATCACAGTTATTAATTTTAACGGCAACATGTATGAAAGAAAAGTCTGAAAAATCTGTAGCGTGTTATTTTAACTTTGTAAAGTCTTTGAACCAAAGTAATAAAAACGGACCGAAATTGCGTGTCAGTTTCAATACACATGCTAGTTCAGGGCCAAAGACAAGTAGGCTAGGGCCGAGTTCAGCTAGACCGAGCAAAACAAAAACGTCCGCTAAACTGGTTTATGCGCTTCACGTTAAACCCAATGTCCACGTCGGGAACCAATCACATAGGAAAACGTTCATTGGCTGTTCTCAATGTGCATATAGGTCACGCTTGACAGTCAGCCTAGACTTGCACGTGTCAAAAAACATTGTTTGCGGACATTACACAATACGATTACACGCAAGTAAATCTTTATGTAAATTTATGAGAAAAAAGAACAACACACCACCAAATAGTTGTTCGCATCAATGAATACTTAATTGCTTTTTCGTTTGTTTATTTCCGTTGTCTTTGTTAATTTCGCACTCATGCATTTCGCGATCGTGGGAAAGGAACATGCATTATTTATACAAATTACGGTTAAACGTACACTGAATACAATTAGTTAAAGCCGCACACCCTAGTTCCATCCAGCGAAAATAAATTATAATTTGGTTAATCTACAAACCTGTAACACACTTAGATCACATTTTTATCAAATGGAGTGAAAAAGCAGGTTTTATATTGATAAATACCATGGGAATCCCCATGTCCCAATTGCTTGAAATAATTTTGAAAGTTAGTATTCTGATGTCACCGGTAGATGTCGCTCGAAGCACAACAATGCCTACATCATGACAAATTTCACAGAGTGCGCACAGACTTGGGGTGCGTTCTTTTCACCTCTCCTGGACATGTTCCAACTGTTCTGTCCTGGTTGTATCCCCTCTCCAGATATTGTAAGACTTAGCAAAATTATTGGTTTTAAGGGTTTGTAACGTTTTGTATTGAGACACTTACTTGTCTGAACTTTATTGTTACTGAAAATGTTCACGAACTGTGACGAAAAATCTCACAAATGAACAACAACAAATCGGATGTTCATTGCGCGAACCGTGCACGAGAAAACAAACCGAACCAAAATGATAACGGTCACGTGGTATACCAACGTCTGTGACATTGAAATGGAAATATCCCGTCTAAAAATAGATTAGACCTTGTCTGCTCAACGTTTTTTTCTCAAACATGCGTGCATTTTTAAGAAATAAGAAAAAATGCATTTTGTGGTATTACAAAAACCAGGATTACCAGGATTACCAAAAAACACTTCAGGTGAATGGAAATGTATATTCTAAATAATAAACGGTAAGTAAAGTGCAATTTTATTTGTGAAAAAATTGGTTTAATAGCGAAAAACAACGCCGTAATGGTTAACAACTAGCCGTAACTAGGGTGTGTTCCTTTAAAAATAATCATGATATTTGTTAGATAAAATATATATATTTGTTGACTGTGAGGTGACATCTTAAAAGTTAGCTAGATTTTAAAAAGACCGTAAATTTGAATTCATTATCTTTTTAATCAAAACCTTTTGACGTAAATGGATAGTTGTCATAACGTGAAGTCGGCATTCTTAGGCTACGTATTTTACAAGCTGAAATTAACAACATGCATTTATCAGATTTTGTGGAAATCAACAAAATGGCGCAAATTACAAAATTGTTGGGGTGTGGAATAGATGGGTTACTTTAAAATAGAATTAAAAGCAGTTCAAACCAAAATAAAGATTGCTATTTTACAGAAATAATGAGCTCTGTTTAAAAAAAGAAGAAGAGTATTGGCTCTCAAATTTTTATTAATGCCATAGGCCTTAGAATTTGGGGTGTGTTTGCAGAGGGCATTGGCTTCCAACTCTGCATATCTCCCCTCACCCACTGAAAAATCAAAGTAATATATTAACTGCCCCTACCCCTATTGCTGTCTTTGATTTTGATCAGGGGATAATTTTGTTATTCAGATGTATTCCAGTTTGTACATAATTAGCTGAAAAAGATGCATTTTCATATTCATATATATATATATATACTCTATACAGTACTACACAAAACAATTTTGGCTAAAACATTTTCATTATGGCTAATAAAAATCCCATTTGGCAATTTTTTTGGCTACAGGTATTTTTAATTCTGGGTGAGCCCTGAGTTCATCAAAGTATTATGACTGACAGCCCAAGCGAGATCGAACCACCTCTGTGGATCCATTCAGCTGACTGGGTTTTTCCTCGTTCCAACCAGTGCACAACAACCGGACAAAGGCTGTGGTATGTGCCTTCCTGTCTGTGGGAAAGTGCATATAAAAGATCCCTTGCTGCATTAGGGAAAATGTAGCAGGTTTCCTCTGATGACTATGAGTCAGAATTTCCAAATGTTTGATATCCAATAGTCGATGATTAATTAATCAATGTGCTTCAGTGGTGTTGTTAAACAAAACAAACTTTTAACCATAAGGAGTAGCCTTAAAGGATTTGTGAACAGCGTCTAAATATTGTAACTGTGTAAATATATGATGCCAAATATGACTAAAAAAATAATTTACAAAATATATAAAAATTATTTCACTACTTAAAAGCAGTACAATTCGTAATTCTGACATCGTTGGGAAATATGCATATTTTACCGGCAAAGATCGGCAATTTCCGTGATGACGTCAGAGACGCTGTCCAACCGTGAACCGCTATTCAGTAGCCTATTGTTTGCCATTACAAAAGCGTGCTTTCTTCGAACAACACTGAGTTAAATTACGGAATTATCCTTTATAATATGGTTTACTGTGTGGCATGGGGATGTCAAAACCAATCAAAAAAGGGATCAGGAATCAGCTTTTTTAGGTTTCCGCCGGAAGGTGATTCTAGAAGGAACATTTGGATCCATCGGTGTCAGAGAGGTGAGAAGGGATGGACACCAAAATGTACAAGTCGGTTGTGTTCGGCACATTTCGAAAAGGATGCTTTCGCTCGGGACCCGGTTGAAATGGCTAAGATGGGATACAGCAATGCAAGAATCTCGTTAAAAGGCACTGCTGTCCCGACTATATTTACCAACAGGGAGTTTGTTGAAAATTCGGTAGAGATGCCGATTCGCCGCCCTAGGTCCGCTTTTCAGAAAAGACGCAATGCCGAGGTAAAACATTCATTAGGCCCTAGCCAAATGACTTCCACCAAATAGTTTTACAACCAGCAAACGTATTTATAATATATATATATATATATATATATATATATATATATATATATATATATATATATATATATATATATGGGTACTTGTTTTTTGGCTAAAAACCCTCCCCTAAAATAAAACAAATAAAATCCCCATGTCCAAATAGCACGATCCTGTACCGTAAAACATATCGCCATACATTGTATTTTCGCAAAATGCATTCTAAGCGAAAATTTCTGACATCCCATTACAAGATTGTGGAAAAACAGTACATTTCTTTTTTATATAGAAATACGATAATTTACTGCAACAAAATATACATGACATACATGGCCTTGTAGAAATAAGTAGTTAATAAGAACGTCATTAATAAAAAATTAATAATAATTTCTACCAGTTTATGTTTCCAACACGGTTTTCCATACCGTCGTTGGTTTCGTGCTCGCTATCACTTTCATCTTCGCTCTCAACAGCTCGTTCGTGGGCCAAAGGCTCGAACTGGTACGGCTGTATGTCCAGGTGAAAGTTTTCTTCCCACCGTTTTGCCATTCAGAAATAATCGCGGAAATTAAAGTGAAACTAACACACGCGTACGAACTGGCTTCTCACTTCCTCTGGCTGGCAGTAGCGTCTCTGACGTCAGCAGACCACGTGACAGACCAGCTCATTAAAAGTCGGGAAGGATTTGGTACTGCCTTATTATTTTGTTGTTTTAAGCTATTTACACTAAATTAAGAGTTAAAAAAAAAAAAAAATTGTTTTTAGACTTATAGTATGGCAATGCAGAACAAAATGACAACGTTTTGTGGTCTGTTCACAAATCCTTTAATATACACTATTAAGAATGTCTCTGATGTATTTTACTCCAATAGCCATAAGGAGTAGCCTTAAAGGAAACATGACACGAGACCATATTATAGCTCATTTTAAAAGAAAAATGATATAAAAATAATATACAAATAACTTTATAACAATAACATACGTTTAGTTAACTTAAAATGAAGAAATTACGCTAATCAGTATCAAAGTACGATTTATGCATATTTCTTCGTGACCGTCCGGAAAAAAAGGGAAGTGACGTCAGAGCCGCTGTACTCTTCCATTGTTGTTAACTGTTTATATATGGAGTAAGGGGCGTACGATCTTTTCAGTCCAACAGTGCCGTACTGCGCGGCCTTTGGGTGTAAAAATAAACAGTTTAAACGATCGGGATTGTCTTTTTATGGTTTTCCAAAGGATTGTATCCGAAGAAAGACGCGTGTATTTTATCGCAAAAGAAAAGATTGGACACCAACACCGCATAGTACTTTGGTGTCAGCCTATTTACAGCCCGGAGCCCGAATGTTACCCGGAGACAAAAACAGTACTCGGTTGCGAATGCCGAGGTGTACGAGGTGTACATTGTACATTGTACATATTTGGCACAAAGATACACCTCAGCATGATGTATTTATATATGTTAAAACAAAAATGTAGAATTTTTTATTTATTTATTTTTTTGGAAAAAAAAAGATTTTTCATGTTAGGGCTGTAGGCCTACATAACAAAATCTGTATTCACCGTCCGAAGAAGGAAACGTCAATAAGTAATTAAATATGGCATATACAAACATGGGATTTGGCATGAGGATACATCTCAGTACGATGCATTTAAATATGTTTTTAAAAAACGTGTAGAAAACAATAATAATTTTAAATAATGTTTTTAATCTTCGGGCGGAATACGTCACAAAAACGTTCCTCATCGCCCGAAGCCCCAAAGCAACACGAAGTTCAATACAAAATAAACCACTACTGTCGGTGTCGAAATAACTATTATGTTTCATCCACGGGCTGACTTGAGAATCGGAGTGTTGTTTTAGTTAATTGGTCCTTTCTTTCCGTGGCCTGCACATGTGATTCCTGATTGGCAGGTGTATATTGCAGGGTATCGACCAGGTAAGTGATTACCACGGTCTAGACATACGTACAAAATACGTGCCAGTTTTTTAAAGATCACAGGGTATTGTGGCGTAACCTGTCGCGACTATAGTACAATGTTAATGGACATTATCAGCCGCCCTGCTTCATTACTGTAAATAATGCTGGAAAACCCTTGATTAAGTAGACTTTCCCATCTAAAATTACAAAACTGACCAATTACGTAGTACCAAAGAAAAGAAAATTATCAATTGGGTATCGTGAGTGGTCGTTTTTACTCTAACGCACCCTACCAATAGGCCTAATAATATGCTACTTTTTTTATGAGAGAAAAATACTATAACCCCATTTCGTTCTATTGATGCAAATAGAAATATATTTAGTTTAAAAGTTGATTATACTCTCAAGTCATTTATGTTGTTTTACAAGCCAGGTTAATGAAAGTGAAGCGCCTTGTCGTAAATTAAAGCGTTTGTTTACACTGTGCATACAGATTTCATTATGTACAGCCCGAACATAAAAAATGCGACATTTTCTTTTAAAAAACACCCAAAAATGTTTGTCCTACATTTATATTTTTTACATATTTAAATACATCATATCGAGGTGTATCTTTATGCTAAATATGAACAGTATACACCTCGGCATTAGCATCGAGTTTTGGTTTTGTCTCCGGGTTACTTTCGGGCTCCGGGCTGTAAATTGGTCGACCGGTCTGGTCTGGCACCATTAGTTTCTCCACCCTCCGACTCGCTATCAGTTTTTTCTTCAGTATCACTGTTGTAAGTAAATGTGTGTCTTTCTTCATTTACTAACAGCTCATATTGATACGGCAAAACGTTTTGCGAACGAACACTCATTGTTTTGGTAAGCTGTGCAAGTCTTAGATTCTTTATGAGTGGTACGGACTAATGCTTTTAAGTGTAAGGCTTCAGATCAAGCGACGCGTCTCTGACGTCACGGACCTCGTGATTGCCCTGCTCATTAAAGATCGGCAATTTCCGCTAAGAGCTCGTATCTGGGGTTCTTTTATGGAGATATTTTAAGTAATTAATTTTTTATAATTTTTTTTTTTAGGTGATTCAATTTATAATTACTTGTACATGGTTGGTGCCAAATATGGTTTACGTGACATGTTTCCTTTAATATACACTATTAAGAATGTCTCTGATGTATTTTACTCCAATAGCCATAAGGAGTAGCCTTTATATACACTATTAAGAATGTCTCTGATGTATTTTACTCCAATAGCCATAAGGAGTAGCCTTAATATACACTATTAAGAATGTCTCTGATGTATTTTACTCCAATATCCATAAGGATTGGCCTTAATATACACTATTAAGAATGTCTGATGTATTTTACTCCAATAGCCATAAGGAGTAGCCTTAATATACACTATTAAGAATGTCTCTGATGTATTTTACTCCAATATCCATAAGGATTGGCCTTAATATACATTATTAAGAATGTCTCTGATGTATTTTACTCCAATAGCCTTAAGGAGTAGCCTTAATATACACTATTAAGAATGTCTCTGATGTATTTTACTCCAATAGCCATAAGGAGTAGCCTCAATATACACTATTAAGAATGTCTCTGATGTATTTTACTCCAATAGCCATAAGGAGTAGCCTCAATATACACTATTAAGAATGTCGCTGATGTATTTTACTCCAATAGCCATAAGGAGTAGCCTCAATATACACTATTAAGAATGTCTCTGATGTATTTTACTCCAATAGCCATAAGGAGTAGCCTCAATATACACTATTAAGAATGTCTCTGATGTATTTTACTCCAATAGCCATAAGGAGTAGCCTCAATATACACTATTAAGAATGTCTCTGATGTATTTTACTCCAATAGCCATAAGGAGTAGCCTCAATATACACTATTAAGAATGTCTCTGATGTATTTTACTCCAATAGCCATAAGGAGTGGCCTTAATATACACTATTAAGAATGTCGCTGATGTATTTTACTCCAATAGCCATAAGGAGTGGCCTTAATATACACTATTAAGAATGTCTCTGATGTATTTTACTCCAATAGCCACAAGGAGTAGCCTTAATATACACTATTAAGAATGTCTCTAATGTATTTTACTCCAATAGTCGATGATTAATTAATAAATGTGCTTCAGTTGTGTTGTTAAAACAAAACAAACTTTTAACCATAAGGAGTAGCCTTAATATACACTATTAAGAATGTCTCTGATGTATTTTACTCCAATAGCCATAAGGAGTAGCCTTAATATACACTATTAAGAATGTCGCTGATGTATTTTACTCCAATAGCCATAAGGAGTAGCCTTAATATACACTATTAAGAATGTCTCTGATGTATTTTACTCCAATAGCCATAAGGAGTAGCTTTAATATACACTATTAAGAATGTCTCTAATGTATTTTACTCCAATAGTCGATGATTAATTAATAAATGTGCTTCAGTTGTGTTGTTAAACAAAA
Source organism: Gigantopelta aegis (assembly GCF_016097555.1). Taxonomy (NCBI): domain Eukaryota; kingdom Metazoa; phylum Mollusca; class Gastropoda; order Neomphalida; family Peltospiridae; genus Gigantopelta; species Gigantopelta aegis. The sequence continues at coordinate 29,324,945 of NC_054705.1, forward strand.
CAAACTTTTAACCATAAGGAGTAGCCTTAATATACACTATTAAGAATGTCTCTGATGTATTTTACTCTAATAGCCATACGGAATGGCCTTAATATACACTATTAAGAATGTCTCTGATGTATTTTACTCCAATAGCCATAAGGAGTAGCCTTAATATACACTATTAAGAATGTCGCTGATGTATTTTACTCCAATAGCCATAAGGAGTAGCCTTAATATACACTATTAAGAATGTCTCTGATGTATTTTACTCCAATAGCCATAAGGAGTAGCCTTAATATATACTATTAAGAATGTCTCTCATGTATTTTACTCCAATAGCCATAAGGAGTAGCCTTAATATACACTATTAAGAATGTCTCTAATGTATTTTACTCCAATAGTCGATGATTAATTAATAAATGTGCTTCAGTGGTATTGTTAAACAAAACAAACTTTTTTTCAGCCTAAGCGAAGATGAGCTGTAGATAAATAATGTTAAAAAAGAAATAAAACTAAACTGATAAGTAATAATAATAATAAAAACATTTTAAATTTTATTTTAATGACAGTTCAAAATTATATCATAAAACTTTTTATGAAATATATGGGCAACCAAGAGATGATGTTGGGCAACCAAACTCCAGCTACTGGTTGCCCAGTGGGCAACCATCACAATTTCACATTTGTGCACCCCTGAAGACCATAATAAAAGTAGACTTACTTAATTAAATCTTAGGTTTTTGGTCAGTTTAGCTTTGATCAGTTTGGTCAGTTTAGCTACTGTGATGTTGGTAACAATTTATTGAACAAGTTTTATTACAGTAAACCAGGAGTGGGCTGATTTCAATATGTACACAATATGTAATGCTGTATATACTATGATTAATTCTACAATGTATTGTCCAACTAATCTTATATGATGTGACATATGCAGTTATTCCCAGTGTGTAAGAGTTGTCGTTCCTGAATAGATGGAATGTGATTTTTTCATTCTTTATTTGGAAAAAGCTTTGTGAGCAGTGCAAATACATCACAACTAATTCAGATTGTAAAGCCAATTCAAGTTCCATAAATATTATCATGCAATTAGCAGTTTATTGATAATTTTTCAATAATTTGCTGTCGTCCTTGAATTGGGTTATCTTTCCTTGGATCGGGCAATACCACTTCACTTCAAATGGGTATTAAAAAGTACAGGGGTTAATGATCAAATATAAGGCAAAATGTGGTAGAAGATATATCTAAAAATTCCATAAATTAAAGTAATCTATTCAGCGTGGTGTGGGACGTAGTGCAGTGGTAAAGTGCTCGCTTGATGCATGGTCGGTTTAGGATCAATTCCCGCCGGTGGCCCCATTGGGCTGTTACTCGTTCCAGCTAGTGCTCCATAACTGGTGTAATAAAAGCCATGGTATGTACAATCCTGTCTGTGGGATGGTGCATATAAAAGATCCTTTGCTGCTAATGGAAAAGAGTAGCCCATGACGTGGTGACAGTGTGTTTCCTCTCTATATCTGTGTGGTCCATAACCATATGTCTGATGCCATATAACCGTCAATAAAATGTGTTGAGTACGTCGTTAAATAAAACATTTGCTTACTTCTATTCAGCGTGATCAACTGTTTTCATTTTTTGCGATTTATTCATAACTTTCAATTATCACGTTTACCAATTTCAGTGTTTCTGATGTTAAATTATGTCAAGTGTAGGGAATTCCCCTTAAAAAATTAGACTAAAATCAGTCCCATTCTGCTTTTAAACATATAGTTAATTAGCGTAACATTGTGAGGTTGGTAAAAAAAGAAAGAAATGTTTTATTTAACGATGCACTCAACACATTTTATTTATGGTTATATCATATATGGCGTCAGACACATGGCTAAGGACCACACAGATATTGATAGAGGAAACTTGCTGTCGCCACTTCTTGGACTATTCTTTTCAAAAAGCAGCAATGGATCTTTTATATGCATCATCCCATAGACAGGGTAGTACATACCATGGCCTTTGATACACCAGTCATGGTGCACTGGCTGGAGCGAGAAATTGCCCAGTGGGCCCACCAACGGGAATCTATCCCAGACCGACCTCGCATTGAGCGAGTGCTTTACCACTGGGCTACATCCCACCCTGTGAGGTTGGAAATTCCCTATTTCTAAAACATGGTGGTAGCGAGCACCCTGGCGGCCGTTAGCATTGCTACTTATGGTAGCATAGTCCAAGAGATAGACAGATGTTTGGACAGTTATCAATTATCAGAGACCAATTTATATAAATTCTGCGCAATCGCTGCCTACCAAACTGTAGTATAAGACTTCTGCTGTAATCAAACGGTCAAGTTACATTGATCTTTTTCAAGTTCCCTGATAAAAAAAACAAACATATTAATTACCAATACACACATTACTGGAAAAAATGTGATCAATCACTTCAGAGAGTATTGGGTGCAGGACGTAGTTCAGTGGTACAGCGCTCACTCGATGTGCGGTCGGTCTGGGATCGATCCCCGTCGGTGGGCCCATGGGGCTATTTCTCGTCACAGCCAGTGCACCACGACTCTGGTATATCAAAGGCTGTGGTATGTGATATCCTGTCTGTGGGATGGTGCATATAAAAGATCCCTTGCTGCTAATCGGAAGTAGTAGCCCATGAAGTGGCGACAGCGGGTTTCCTCTCAATATCTGTGTTGTCCTTAACCATATGTCTGACGCCATATAAGGTTCCGTAATTAAAATGTGTTGAGTGCATCGTTAAATAAAACACTTCTTTCTTTCTTTCAGAGAGTATTAACATACAAGTGAATTATTCTTGTCTTGTACATTTGCTGTTCTTATTTTAGGACATCAGAAGCTTCTTTGGCCCAACTGTTGGTACAAAAAAGCAAAAAGATGAAAAGCCTGCAGCCAAGACGAGCAAGCAGCCGTCTAGAAATGAATCCAAGTCACGAGGCCGGAAACAGTCGGGACACAGAGACTCCAGCACCAACCAGGACAGACGGACCAGTGCGAGAAAGAAAAACAAAAATGTATGACCAACTTAAGCATTTTAAACAGTCAGGGCTCGAAACGGCCTGTGGCCAGGTCACCAAATGTGACCGATGTCCCATTTGGGCAACTTAAATTTAAAAAAAAAAAATAGTGTTAGTTGGCCATATAATATTATTATGTCAATTTTCTCTAAAGCTATAACATATGAGCAACTATTAATATTTGTCTTGCATATATTTATTCCACATTAAAATTTTGCTCATGGTTCGTGGTTCGCTTACTATGATTTGCCAACATCCATTATTTTTTGGGCCAATGTTTTTGGGCGAGTTTCAAGCCCTGAACAGTGTTGACATTTAAATAAATTTGCAGTTCATGTATATTGATATTAATAATAAACAAGTTACTAGTTATTATCAAATTTATGTCCCAAACTTTAGCAAGTGAGAAATGAAAATTATTTCACTAGGGATATAAATTTGATAATTTCTGCTACCGAGTTAGTCCCTTATCAGTCCAACTAAAGGCGACTGTATGTTTCATATCTTTTCCCCACCTCTGGTTCACAGATAATTAAAAAACAAAAACCAAGTACTCCGTGTATTTACTGTTTGAAAAAATCTGTAATGCAGTTATTAACATACATGTAACATTAAAAAACTGAGGTGTAAAGGCAAACTCATTAAACCATGTGACATATTTAGTACTGATGCAGTCATTGGGTTTGTCACTGAGAAATTATTATTTTTATTTCCTCAGTTGTCTACTGGGGGAATAAATAATATTTTATTGAATTTTGTTTTACAGCTGTTTTCTGAGTTTTGAAATATCCATTTAAAATTATTTACTTTAGTGAACCATAATATATTCTTTATCTACAGACAGGAAGTATCCCAGTGGTACAGCGCTCGCTTGATGCACTGTCGGTTTGGGATCGATCCCCGTCAGTGGGCGCATTAGGCTATTTCTCATCACAGCCAGTGCACCATGACTAGTATATCAAAGGCCGTGGTATGTGCTATCCTCTCTCTGGGATGATGCATATAAAAGATCCCTTGCTGCTAATCGAAAAGAGTAGCCCATGAAGTGATGATAGTGGGTTTCCTCTCTCAATATCTGTGTGGTCCTTAACTATCCTGTCTGACGCCATATAACTGTAAATAAAATGTGTTGAGTGCGTTGTTAAATAAAAACATTTCCTTTCCTTATCTACAGATGGTTAGTGATGATGAACCTGAGGCGGATGTGGTCGTAACAAAGATAGAGAAAAAGAAGAAGAGACATCAGAGAGTTATTGATTCAGGTGAATTTGTTAGTCCGGTTTATTACCTTTTGTGTAAACATCTCATGAATGTTAAAGGGACATACCCTAGTTTCAACCCGTGAACATTAACACTTAAGTTTAGTTAATCTACAAACCTGTAACACATTTGCATAAAGTTACAATTGGGTGAAACATGAGTCTGTGACTTTGAAATGGTGAAATACTCTCTAAATATAGAAAAAAACTTGACTCCATAACTGTTACTTCTTAGACGCACATGCGTTTTTAAAAATATGAGAAATGCATTTTGTGATATTAGAAACACCAGGATGACCAAAAACACTTCGATGGTATGGAAATTTATAATCTAAACAATAAAATGTAAGTAAAGTATCATTTATGTTTTCAAAAATGGTTATAATAGTAAAATAATATGCATTAGTGTTTAAAAACTAGGGTATGTCCCTTTAAAATGTATGTTTTGTTTATCGACACCACTAGAGCACATTGATTTATTAATGATCAGCTATTAGATTCAGGTGAATTTGATAGTCCGGTTTATTACCTTTTGTGTAAACATCTCATGAATGTTAAAATGTACGTTTGTTTTGTTTATCGACACCACTAGAGCACATTGATTTATTAATGATCGAGTATTAGATGTTAAATATTTGGTAATTAATTCTGACATATAATCTTTGAGAGGAAAACATGCTACCTTTTTCCATTAGTATCAGTGGACCACAGAATCGGTTGTCTTGTGAGGTGGGATGGGGGTTTCCCAGCCATTGCCGCATGACTTGTGCATGAAAGGCTATGGTATGTACTGTCCTGCCTTTGGGACAGTGCCTACAAAAAATACCTTTCTGCTTCTTTGGTAGGAGCTGCCTATGTGGTGGCATTTGATATCACCACCTCTCTGTCTTGTTTTTGTCTGTATATTCCACCCTTTCTGACTTTCTCTATCTCCCAAACCAATGTGCAGATAACCAAATTTTGACATCGAATAGTCTTTCATTCATTTTGTCATATGTAGGCATGTGTTAGTTTTAATCTATGTATTGTTTGTAACTATCTCTGGTGTTGTATTTAGATTCTGATGAAGAACCTGTCAGTGTGAAGTCGAAGAAGAAAAAGAAGGACGTGGCAGTCCTTGTATCTGATTCAGGTTGGTGTAATTTTTCAAGGAAGGAAGGAAGGAAATGTTTTATTTAACGACGCACACAACACATTTTATTTACGGTTATATGGCGTCAGACATATGGTTAAGGACCGCACAGATATTGAGAGAGGAAACCCGCTGTCACCACTTCATGGGCTACTCTTTTCGATTAGCAGCAAGGGTTCTTTTATATGCACCATCCCACAGACAGGGTAGTACATACCACAGCCTTTGATATACCATTTGTGGAGCACTGGCTGGAACGAGAAATAGCCCAATGGGCCCACCGACAGGGATCGATCCCAGACCGACCGCGCATCGAGCGAGCGCTTTACAATTGGGCTACGTTTTGCCCCTGTGTAATTTTTCAATGCTTTACATGGAGAGATGAAGAGATGAAGATTTTTCCAATTTATTAGGAAATTAAGATTTTTAATCATCTATATTGTGTTTCTAGGTTTTTTGCTGTTTGTCGAAAACATTACATTTTGTTGGTCCAAAACTTGCGATATGGTTTCAGCCAATTCTTTGCATATGTTCTGAATGAGGATTGCCATTTTAGACCATTGTGAAACACTAACCATAGGGCTAAAATTTTCGGATTTTTTTTTTGTATGCATTTCTATCTGCTACATCAGTACATGTACACGAGTTCTAGAGATTGATACACGCTTTTCTATCTCTGCTACATCAGTACATGTACACGAGTTCTAGAGATTGATACACGCTTTTCTATCTCTGCTACATCAGTACATGTACACGAGTTCTAGAGATTGATACATGCTTTTCTATCTCTGCTACATCAGTACATGTACACGAGTTCTAGAGATTGATACACGCTTTTCTATCTCTGCTACATCAGTACATGTACACGAGTTCTAGAGATTGATACACGCTTTTTTTCTTCACTGCTACATCAGTACATGTACACGAGTTCTAGAGATTGATACACGCTTTTCTATCTCTGCTACATCAGTACATGTACACGAGTTCTAGAGATTGATACACGCTTTTCTATCTCTGCTACATCAGTACATGTACACGAGTTCTAGAGATTGATACACGCTTTTCTATCTCTGCTACATCAGTACATGTACACGAGTTCTAGAGATTGATACACGCTTTTCTATCTCTGCTACATCAGTACATGTACACGAGTTCTAGAGATTGATACACGCTTTTCTGCTGTTGGAACATGGAACATATTTCACTAGCCCGCCGGACCAGAACCATCTAAAATTTACTAACCCGCAATAATTTCTACTAGTCCACCAGTCTATAGAATATTATATTATTAATAATAATATACTCTTCAAAAAAAGAAACGCAAAAGGGTACAAATGGGTTATAACTCCGATTTTATGTTTCCTACCGGTTCATGCTTTGTGAATATAAGGTCATTGCATGTCCCAAACACATTCCCACGGTTACATTCGATAAAACGCAGCTACTGTACAATAAAGTTCCAAAATGTGAATATTCGCAAAAACGCAGCCACGTGCAAACCATGTCACCTCTGCATGTGCGTTGTCTGCACGTGCAACATGAACACCGACAGTATAAAAGTGCAGGGTGTTCGCTTGCCTGGCCTCTGTATCTGGCCGACAGTTGACAATTCAGGACATGCCACGTCTCAGTGAACCGCAGAGAAACAATGCCATCGGCCGACTAGACGCAGGCGAATCCAGAACGGCCGTTGCCAGGGCATTCCATGTGTCCCCAAGCACCATCTCCAGACTGTGGGACCGTTACCAGCAACATGGATCAACACGTGACCTCCCTAGATCCGGTCGACCACGGGTCACTACCCCCGGGCAGGACCGCTACATCCGGGTACGCCACCTTCGGGAACGATTGACTACTGCCACCTCCACAGCCGCAGCAATACCAGGTTTGCGCAGGATATCCGACCAGACCGTACGGAACCGCCTACGTGAGGTAGGAATTCGTGCCAGACGTCCAGTTCGAGGTGTCATCTTAACACCACAACACCGTCGACTCCGACTGCAGTGGTGCCAGATTCATCAACAATGGCCTCAACTGCGATGGAGACAGGTGTGGTTCAGTGACGAGTCCCGATTTCTGCTCCGACGTCATGATGGAAGATGTCGCGTGTATAGGCGTCGTGGTGAACGTTATGCGGCAAACTGCGTGCAGGAAGTGGACAGATTCGGCGGGGGTAGTGTCATGGTGTGGGCAGCCATCTCACACACTGGCAGAACTGACCTGGTCCACGTGCAGGGCAACCTGAATGCACAGGGCTACATTGACCAGATCCTCCGGCCACACATCGTTCCAGTTATGGCCAACGCCAACGCAGTGTTCCAACATGACAACGCCAGGCCTCACACAGCACGTCTCACAACGGCTTTCCTACAGAACAACAACATTAATGTCCTTCCTTGGCCATCGACATCACCGGATTTGAACCCAATTGAGCATCTATGGGACGAGTTGGACCGACGCCTCCGACAGCGACAACCACAGCCCCAGACCCTGCCCGAGCTGGCAGCAGCCTTGCAGGCCGAGTGGGCCACCATCCCACGGGACGTCATCCGTACTCTGGTTGCTTCAATGGGCAGGCGGTGCCAGGCAGTTGTCAACACACGCGGAGGCCACACCCGGTATTGACTCCAGATGACCTTGACCTTGGTGGTGTGTCCTATCACTTACTCACAATGGACTAGAGTGAATTGTGAACAATCCTGCAACATTTGGTAATTATCGGACTCACCATTCAATAATTAAATCAATTCACCAAATGTTACGACAATGTGGTTTTGCGTTTCTTCTTTTGAAGAGTATATAATATAGTTTTTCACTTCCAATGATATATATAGATATATTGATAAAACATTATTAAGTGATCAACATCACGTGGCAAACAAAATAAAAAATACAGAACGCCCGTCAGGCTGGTAGTTGCATTTTTTAACTCGTCCGTCAGAATATTTACTCACATTTCTGCCTGCCTGCTATATGAACTAAAAAGGTGAGATCAAGTATTAATTACTTTTCAGACAGCAGTGCTGATGGTGTCAACTTTTGTGTTTAACTCTGTGTTAAAGTTTCAGCTCAATTTCTCACAAACCATAAGTCCAAGATCAATGAAAGTTGTACCTATGGATGCATATGAAACAAAACAAAAAACAATTCAATTGAATTAATTTTTTATTTAAATTGTTTTTTAAACATACACTGCGATGAACATCTGTCCATGACATCAAATATGTTCTGTGCTAAAAAAAATTAGTGTGTCATTTGATGTTTGTGTTTCTTGTTAGTTAGTCTTTGATTTTTAAAAAATCTTTTATATTTATGATTTGAATTTATTATCTGGGTCCAGATTTTCAAAGCTATCTTAGAACTACAATATTGAAAAACATCGTGATGTCATAGCTACGGCAGTTTTATTATGTCGTAATGCTAAGATACCTTCGTAAATCTGTAACCTGGATATTTACCGAGACAAATTAATAAATAATTGATTTTGCTGTTTTTCTCTTCTTTTTAAAAAAAATATACATGTAACATGTTTTTTTATTTAAACCTCCTCATTCAAATTATCAGGGGTGGGAATTTTCCTTGGATCAGCTGTTTTCCTCTCATGGAACATTGTGTTTCCTCACATTTTAATCGTCCTTTCCTCCAAAATGTGTCAAATGGCACAGATTTTAACCTAGGATTTCAAGAATTTCCAGGACCCTTCCTCTTTTTTTTACAGTTCACCAATTCCCACCCCTAAATTATACTTGGTGTTTAGCTGACATACATATTTGTACTATAGTCTGTTGACATCAAAGTGAACAGATGAATTAGCATATAACTCTAAAATTAATATTAAAATTGTATTATTATGTTTGATTTAATTGGTAATAAAATATGTTAAATTCTTGAATCAATTGGGGTGGGGTTTTTTGTTTTAATTTTAATTTTGAAATGCATTTGCCATCTGAAATGTAATTTGCATTTGATCATTTGTTAAAGAAATCTGAAACCTTTTATGTATATTTGTATTTGTTATAATTGTTATACAGAGGAAGATGAAAGCAAAACTAAAAAACGTTCATCTCTTGAATCATTTGTGAAAATCACTCCCCCGAAACCGAAGACGAAAGCGAAGGAAAAGAGCCCTGAAAAGAAAACGTCTGTCAGTGTTGCTGATTTCTTCGGTAGTGGATGTGTCAAGAGAATTGACAAGAAAGTTGTTGTGGGAAAAAGGAAATTGGTAAATACTGATATTAATTTAATTTCCTTCTTTCTCTTTTGTTTGTGTATTTGGATTAAATTTGGTCAAACTACTTTTGTCATAAACAGACATTTAGTCAATGGATGTGTTTTTACCATTAGAGCTAGATTGATAAACAAAATATATAATTACTACTTGTAAGTAGAAATTATAGATTTTGATTGTCAAACTGTAGTTTACTAGTTATCTTTTAATGTTGTTCTGATATATATACATTCATACATGTTTTGTGTACCTTTTCATCAGTAATTTTTGAAAGTCCTAATAACATTTATGTCAGCTATTGTACTACAACCAAGCTATATATACTGAGAGCTAAAAAATCTTGACACATTTTTATTTTTTAAATTTTGTTTATATTTATTCACAGAACCCCTGTTTACATTTGTTATTTCCCAACCACAGGGATGAACTGACGGAGTTATAATACAAACTTATACATAACCTCACATTATGAATCTACTTACATTGTTAGGAACACTTTTAAGGAATTATAAGTAAATGTTTATTAGTCTCCTATCTAAGGGGACTATAGGATTCATCTCCATCCTAAAACAGGATGTGTTTTTCACAATGTTTTGAGATATTGAGCTGAACTTAACCATCTTGTTTACAGTCATCAGAAGAAATTGAGATTCATGACGATGATGATTTCACAAAAACTCTCTCCCAGCTTGATCAGCAGTCAAAGAAGAAGGTAACGCAATATTTAAAACTGGGCTCTACTTATAAAACAGTCTAGACTCAAATCTCTACACGTATACAATTTGTATGGCATTGCCATGATGTTAAAGTCTCAGACTCTGGGGGCGGGATGTAGCCCAGTGGTAAAGCGTTCGCTTGATGCGTGTTCAGTCTAGGATCGATTCCCGTCGGTGGACCCATTGGACTATTTCTTGTTCCAGCTAGTGCTCCACAACTGGTGTAACAAATAGTCCATGAGCCAAGCCAAAAATTGGTACCATCTGAGGGCACCAAACAAAACTGTTATAATTGTCTTAGTATACCTTAGGACAATACAAAAATGCATGATGGACTTTCCAGTAGAGTAGCTTAAGTTAATTATCACACTTTTAATATTTGTTATATACGTGGTCATAAAAAGCGTAAAAATCCATGTTTTTTTCACTGCGTGCATTAGAAAATTGTGATTTCTGTAGTTTTGTTATTATATTTTTGGCATATATTCTCGCAGAAAATGCATACGCATATAGTGTAAGTAATTTCTAGATCCTAAACTTGATAAACTGTTATCCCGTAATACCAATAAGGCTAAAATAACTTACACACGAAACCTAATTTTCCAAATGATAATCCTGAACTATGAACTGATGTGATATTGATTGTGCACTAAATTAATTTCTTTACTGGAGAGATTTATTGAAGAGGTATTTTCTTTTTCGTTTATCATTGCAGATAGTTTTTATGACTCATAATTAGAGACACAACATGGAAGTACCACATAAAAGGGCACGTGTTGATGACCGAACATGCATTATTTGCTCAAAGACATCTCCAGTTTGTTGAACTAACTAAACCAAAAGACTCACAGTCATTGGAGGCACTGTTGAAAGCTGCAAAAATTCAAAAGTTTCAACCAATCTTAAATCTTCATGAAGATGAACATGAACACAAATTATTCTATCATAGAAACTGTCGTGCCACATTTACACATAAAAAAATATTGGAAAGTTTGGTAGGAAAGCAAGAACAGTCTACGTCAAATGTTGAAGTGAGAAAAATCATCGAGAGAACCATCTACTAATTCATCTCCTGTTCTGGAACAGAGATGCATATTCTGTGATAAGAAAAACAAGTACATCACTGGATCAAAGTCAAGAGAACCCTTAACTCAGGCTAGAGAATTCCGATCTGACGAAAAAATACGACGCACAGCAATGAGAAAATTAGACCAAAAAATCCTTGCAATTACATCACACGAACTAATTGCGGCAGAAGCACACTACCATAAATCGTGTTATCAAAATTATACAAGGGAAGACAAGTCTAACTCTCCATTTGTTCCAGACTCTGATAGTGAACAACAATATCAACTGGCCGAACAAAATGCCTACCTCATGTTGTTTGAACATATACGAAACACTCTTTTTACTGAACACGAAGCTGTAAGAATGACTAGCCTTGCAGACATGCTAATAAACTTTATGGGGACATTTGGTTACACTAACAGTGAAGTGAAAATACAAACAAAGAAACATCTCCGTCGTAAATTGGAAGGCGAGTTTGGTGATTCCATACATTTCGTTTCTTGTGATAATGGAAGAGTGGTGATATTCCCCGACAATTTATCTATTGATTCTCTTGTAAAGGAAAACATACAACTCAAAGAGAAGTTGGAGAGTATAGCATATATCAGCGATATGGAACATGCTCTGAAAATATCAGCTTGTCACATACGCACAGAAATCAAATCAATGAAAGCTAAAACATGGCCTCCTCAACCTAATGATCTCAATGTTGATTACATCAGGTTACCAGATGCACTAGAAACTTTTCTAAATGTTCTTTTGATGGGAGAGAAAAAACAGTCAGAAAATTCTCGAACGCAACGGTTGGTCAAGTCATTAGGCCAGGACTGTGTATATGCTGTGAGTGGTGGTACAGTTGTACCCGCTAAGCAAATAATTTTGCCATGGGCTGTAAAGTCACTAACAGGGAATGTAGAGCTAATTAAGGTTCTCAATAGGCTTGGACATGGAATTTCCTATTCTAAGCTCGAAGAACTGGACACAGCCTTATGCCTCCAGAAATTGGCAACAGAAAGTAACCTGGGAGTTGTTATGCCATCCAGTAGCCACCCATGCATGCCTACAACTCTAGCATTTGATAATATAGATCGACTTGAAGAAACACTAAGTGGAGGTGGAACATCGCATCGAGTTAACGGCATCATAGTACAGCCACAAGTATCCACTGCAGCACCCCAAAGAGTTGTAACTGATGTACAGTTGAACCCTAGGAGACGAAGTATTACGCCAGTAGATACAGATGTACCTGTATATAATGCTGGACAAAGGGTAGGTCCTCTAGTTATTAAGTCACAGAAACTACTTTACGAGTCAGAAGTTCAATGTGCAATGAAAAAAAAAACTACTTATGGTCTTTGGTAAGACAAATCAACAGTTCTGAACAATCTATCAGTTCATGGACAGGTTTCAACATGCTAACCCGTGATGACATCACAGTCACAAAGGATACTGTTGGGTATCTTCCTACAATCAATGGCCCTGCAACCCAGATGTCTACTGTTTATGAGATTCTCAATCAAGTTCTGAAAATAAAGCAAGCATTGGAATTAGAAGAAATCGTCTGTGTCTTTGATCAGGCACTATATGCTAAAGCTTCAGAAATTGTGTGGAAACATCAGGAATTGTATGGAAAGATTGTGTTGAGAATGGGTGTATTTCATACAATCTGTAACATGCTAGCTATTATGGGAAAACGTTTTGGCTCTGCTGGCTTGCGTGATATTTCAGTTGAATCAGGTATCATCACGGAGGGATCCATTAACAGCATTCTTCAAGGCCGATGTTACAACCGAGGAGTTAGATTGTCAAAACTTCTCTACGAAGCATTTCTCAGACTGATATGGAAAGGATTTCATCCTTGGTTGGAGGAAAATCACCACGAAGACTTGCCACACCTAAGTAGCACAACTAAAGCGGTGAGGCAGTTGCACACTGATGTGTCAAGCAGTTCTCTAAATGCTACTTTACAAGATGTTTCTTGCTGCAGAATCCTTGATCGTTTCACAGAATACATGGATTATCTGCGCTTCAGTAGTGGCCAACTTGCTTCTTTCTGGATGTCATTCGTTGACATGTTAGAAGTGTTTCTTGCGATCATCCGGGCTTCTAGAGAAGGGAACTGGCTTCTCCATCTAGCTTCTGTTAGGTCTATCATACCCTGGTGTTTCGCGTATGATAGACAAAACTATGCCAGATACCTGTCAATATACTATGCACAAATGACCAGACTCTCTGAAACTCATCCTGAAGCTCACAAACACATGCTAGAAGGTGGATTTTCTGTCCAGCTGAGTGATACCAATCCTTTTGGAAAAATTCCAGTCGACCAAACCACAGAAGAAACCGTAAACAAAGACACCCAAACAGCTGGCGGCACAAAAGGCTTCAGTTTAAAACCCGGTGCTGTCAGCAGATACTACATCACTGCAGAATACAGAAGCTGTTGTCTGAAGCAACTAAGAAACATGACAGAAATAACTGATAGCAGTGGGCGTGTTATCCATGCAGACCTCACACGTTCACGGATTCACAAAGATGAGCATGCTGTTCAATCTTTAGTCGACCTCATGGAGACCAATTGGACAAACCCATTTGAGAGTAACCCATCTGAATTAATAAATCTTTCCACAGGTTTCAGTGCCCCACCAGACGTTGCTACAGACCTTTTAACAGCACATATCAAAGGAGAAAATGCATACCAGAAATTTCAGGAAAACCGGTTGGAGAAGGGTTGTAACTTTTTTGAACGACTGCCAAAACTGCAGCTAAAAACCTTTGACAATGTCATGAATAAAGCCAAGAAGCTATCAAATAAAGAACTAGTACTGAAAAGTGATAACAAAAACTGTTTGGGCAGATGCTGCTCGTTGCTTCTAGTAGACAACTTGACATGAAGAAAGTTTTGCAGCATCCACTTGGGCCACTTCCTTGGTCACTAGCCAACTGTGACGGTACATTGAAGAAGACCAACAAAGCAGCGTTAGCCAGGAGGCTAGAGAGCAAAGCATCTCCAGCAGAAGATATCCCACAACCATCTGCATGCATAATTGACGGAATGAGTCTGATTCAAAAAATAAAAGGTGACAACATCACATTCAGTGAACTATCTGACCAGCTTTTAACAACAGTGTTAAGGCTGTCAGCAGGCTGTGATCGAGTTGATGTCATCTTTGATGTGTATAAACCAAATTTGATCAAAGATGCTGAGAGGGCACACAGAGGATCAGACACTGGTATTCGCTTAAACAACATCATACCTGGTCATAAAATACAACAGTGGAGACGCTTGTTATGTTCTGGAGCAAGTAAAACGAAGCTCATAACATTCATTACAGAGCAGTGGCAAGAATCAAATCGAAGGCAGCAATTTGGTGGAAAAATACTCTATGTTACCTGTGAAGACATGTGTACTAAGATCACAAACAATAAAGTGGTGAATGTTGAAGATCTGAGGACACCACAGGAGGAGGCTGACACTCGCATCCTACTTCATTGCAAGCATGCATCGCCCGATTTCAACTCAATCATCATTGTTGCTGAAGACACAGACGTCATCATATTGAGCTTGGCTTTCCAGAGCAGGATTGGGTCCACCATATTTATTAAATGTGGTTCCACTACTCGGACCAGATATATTGATATCAGTAAACTGGTCAGTGCCATTGGTAAAGACGTATGTGATGCATTGCTAGGCTACCATGCTTACACTGGTTGTGACACCGTCAGCGCCTTTAGTGGTCGTGGGAAAGTAGGTCCCCTGAAGGTAATTTTAAGCAACACCAAGTTCCTGAACGCCTTTGCTGAACTAGGAAAGGACTGGTTATTGTCAGAAGAGCTGTTTAAGTGTTTGGAACAATTTACCTGCCGTATGTATGCTGCTCAATCAGATATCTCCGACGTGAATGAAATGAGATACCAAATATTCCGATCCAAGAACGGTGATATTGAATCTGGTCAGTTACCACCATGTAGAAACTGCCTCAAGTTACATGCTATTAGAGCAAACTACCAAAACAGCTATATGGCATCGGAGCTTGGAGGTTCAGCCTAACATACCAAGCCCACATGACAGCAACGGTTGGATACTTGATGATGATTCCGGGCTTCAGATTAACTGGATGACAGGCCTACCAGCTCCAGATGTTGTCTTAGAATTCCTCTGTTGCAAGTGCAAAAGACAATGCACTGTTCCTTTGTGTACCTGTGTCTCCAATGGGTTGAAATGTACAGAATCATGTTTCTTACAATCTTGTGAGAACATGCGAGATGATGAGAGAGAGCAAGAGCAGATTGATGACAGGTCTGAGGATGACAGCAGTGATAGTGATGAGTACTGACTCAGACTACAGAACAGTTTGTCAACCATAAATACATGCCATCATGCATGTAGTAATGCAGATGTGTCTGGTCCTCTACATCTGTTATAATACAAGTATGAAAGTTGTTACATTTTTTTTTATCAAAGTGTTTTACCTTTCAAATTTTATTTCAGCAGAAAACAGTAATCATTATGTTCTGTATCATTTTATTGTTTCTTAAAGTGATTATTGCCCTGTATTGCCCTGTAATTCAAGCAAGAGAATAACATTTTGCTATGCTATAGATACTTAGTATGATACTTAGTAGATACTTAGAAAGAATGTATATCAAAGCTTTGGATTTCGCCAATATCGTCGGACACAGTATAAAAGTAGTACTTATTTTATGCTTGTAAAAGTGTTTATAATATAAAGTATGCCTTAAAATGTTTGTTTTGAGGTTTTTTAATGATGTAGTATACTAGCTTTTAAATGTTGATAAGTGCATTTCAGTTTGTGATTAATATTAAACTTTATATAATGACATACAGTTTAATATGGAGAAACGTTATTAATTTTTAAGGAAAATACCCCCCTCTTAGTAAAACTCGTCTCCTGACCTTAAGCTACTCTGTAGATAAGTCCATCATGCTGTTTTGAGACCCAGATACATACACCTATCAAAAACCTTCCTTCCTGTTAGAGTTCTGAGATTTGACTCTTAAAAAGTTTTATAAGCATGGGGTCTGGGCCGATATTTTCGAAGCTATCTTAGCACTGTGACGTCACTATGGCATATGCTGTAGTGATATATAGCCTACAATATTTTTACGAATTTGTTGCACTAAAATTGCTTCAAAAATGTGGGCCTCGGTGTCCACCTGTCTTAAGAGTGGTTTGTGTAAACATTACAACATGAAAATACATGATATAACATGATGCATTGTCTTCCACTCTAACAGAATTAGATATGATAATTTTGAGCATTTTCCCAGAATTCCACATGTTAGCATAACCTGAAAAATGTCCTTTTTGCCCTTTTGTCCGTGATGAAAAGTTCACTGGAATGTTCTACTTTTGAAGATAAAGTTTTCTGCATTTTTGGTTCAATCTCATTTTCTTTTCATATCTGACCTATGACATTTTGTCCACGTGACAGTAGGAGAGTGATCAGAACTCATTTGAAGATACCGGCCTCAGTGGCGTCATGGTTAGGCCATCGGTCTACAGGCTGGTAGGTACTGAGTTCGGATCCCAGTTGAGGCATGGGATTTTTAATCCAGATACCGACTCCAAACCCTGAGTGAGTGCTCTGCAAGGCTCAATGGGTAGGTGTAAACCACTTGCACCGACCAGTGATCCATAACTGGTTCAACAAAGGCCATAGTTTGTGCTATGCTGCCTGTGGGAAGCGCAAATAAAAGATCTCTTGCTGCCTGTCGTGAAAGAGTAGCCTATGTGGCAACAGCAGGTTTCCTCTAAAAAACAGTGTCAGAATGACCATATGTTTGACGTCCAATAGCTGATGATAAGATAAAAAATCAAACAAACAAACAAACGTTACATTTGAAGATTTCAACCATTTGATTGGTGGTTGGGATATATTAATGGGACTAGGGGTAAAACACCATACAGGTCAGGGTAAGGATTTATGAAAAGAGAAAACAATCATTTCATCATTTCATCTCTGCACAAGAAACTTCTTCTTATGCATTCAAGCTATAGTTGATCATGTTTTAGATTTGGAGTCCGGTTGTGGTGATAAAAAACGCTATTTCTGTCAAGTCTTCTTTGGAACCCCAAAGCTTGACAGCCAGTGTTGCTCCGTTCGGCCAGTGCTTTATCCTGTCTTCATTGTAGAGGGGGCAGAATTGCAGGATGTGCTCTGGGGACTGTGGTCCTGTATGACATGGACATTCATCAGTGTCTGCCAGTTTCAGGCGGTACATATGGGATCTGAGATGGCAGTGATCGGTTCTTAGCCTGAAAATGGTTGTCTCTTGGTATCTCTCCAGATGATGGATTGGATCCTTGGTTGTAGTGCAAGAAATAAAGCATTGGATTTTAATTTTAAATGCTTTTTTTTATCTCTTCATTTCTTAAAAGTTTGAAGAGTTAAGTTTACTGATTGAGTTTTAAGGATGTATTGTTAGTTTATGCAGTCACACGTTATTTTATTAATTATTTTGCAGGCTAAGATCGATGACAGTCCTGAGAAGCCTATAGGTGAGAGAACACACTTTCTGCTTGGTTAATGTTCAGTTTTATTTCTTTGTTATAAAAGATCAAATTTCTTGCCCACTGGACAGGGTTACTCATGTTTAAAAAAATTCTGTTTGCCATTTCACGTGGTATCACTGTTTTAAAAATATTTAAACAAATTAATATTTTCAACTTTATATTTATTGGTAAGTTGAACATTACATATTTATCTCGTTGCATAAGGTTGACTATATTTTTCCGCGTATGATTAAACTAGTTTGCAGGTGAAATGTATAGGATCGTTCTTCAATAAACAGATCGTAGCTTACAAAATTAATGTTTTGTTACTGTAATTAAATGGGCAAGAAAAAGAATCAATCACTGTTGTGAGGTATAGATATGGCAATTCCAACCCTTGGGGGAAAAACATTTTGTCCCTCGGGTTGTAATAGCCTTATTTATACCTCACAACGGTGATAGATTCTTTTAATCTACACTTTTTAGTGGTGATGTCTCAGTGATCATTTATAATAAAAACTTTATCGGTTAGGCTTTACCAATATGATAATCAATTATAAAATTCCATAATTGATTGTCATGGAAAACGCTAACCGTAACTGTTCCTACAGTTTATATCATGGAACTTATGTAAATAGGTTGTGGTTTGAGTTTGTTTTCATGTGTATATAAAGAAAACGGGACATTAAATTGGAATTAAAGATAAAATTAGCGATTTGTAGAGTCTCTGCCGGTGAAGATTACAATAGGTGCATGTAGTCCTAATATTTTAAATCCTTCTTAAGTTCATATAATTGTTACTGATTGTATAATCGAAATTTGATTAGTTGGTGCAAAATGGTTACAGGGGATAATTGATGATGAAATTCAAACAGACACTATTTTTTAGAAGCCTGGATTTCAATAGAATGCTACCCAAAGACTGTTCCTGTTATTGTTCTTTAAATGAAAGACTCGCAAACCTACGGCTTTTCACGATCCTACAAGGTTTCCACAGTTCATTGTTATTTTTCTCTATGTTTTAATAATAGCCAGGGCCTATATTTTCAAAGCTATCTTAGTGCTAAAATATTGTAATTTTACAGTCATGGACTGTGGCATTTGTCATAGTCGATGGTGGTTTTACGATATTGTAGCATCTAAGATATCTTCAAAAATCTGTACACTGGAGGTCAGAATATCACTGTTGTTAATGTAGGTAGCTGGTGTGGTTCATTGGTTTGACTTTTGTTGTTTTTCTTGTTGGCTTCTATAAAGATATATATATTTTTTTTATTAGACAAACCCAGTCTGTCTTCTAAGTTGGCTGGGAAGATGAAATATCTAGTGGAAGATACTCCAGAAAAACAGGACAAATCGGACGTAAAAAAGGTATTTTGAAGTTGCAATTAATAGAAACATTTGTCATAATTAATGGAATCAGTTCCTAGTAAGACTGATAAAATGTTTTGGTTTAAAAAGTATGACATGTTTGTAAGATTATAAAACATGTTTTGACTACAATATAGGCTTTAAGCTTCATCAAAAATCTAGCAGCAGTTTGCCAGGCTTGATTTATTTGTAATACGTAAAGGTTCAGGGTCTAGGTGTTTCACAGGAGTAGCCTAGTTATACACTATTTTTTTCTATGTGCCTACCCACAAATGTAATTGCTAATGGTTACCAATTATTTCAACCAATCAAAATGCATGGAAGTAAAGATTTGAGTGATACAAAAATCCTGACTGTCATTTCATGAAATCGGTACAGCACCCATGCTTGTATCATCATCTCTCTATATCATCTGATTTGAGCAATACCACAATCCTGACTGTCATTTCGTGAAATCGGTACAGCACCCATGCTTGTATCATCATCTCTCTATATCATCTGATTTGAGCAATACCACAATCCTGACTGTCATTTCATGAAATCGGTACAGCACCCATGCTTGTATCATCATCTCTCTATATCATCTGATTTGAGCAATACCACAATCCTGACTGTCATTTCGTGAAATCGGTACAGCACCCATGCTTGTATAATCATCTCTCTATATCATCTGATTTGAGCAATACCACAATCCTGACTGTCATTTCGTGAAATCGGTACAGCACCCATGCTTGTATAATCATCTCTCTATATCATCTGATTTGAACAATACCACAATCCTGACTGTCATTTCGTGAAATCGGTACAGCACCCATGCTTGTATAATCATCTCTCTATATCATCTGATTTGAGCAATACCACAATCCTGACTGTCATTTCGTGAAATCGGTACAGCACCCATGTCTGTATGATCATCTCTCTATATCATCTGATTTGAGCAATACCACAATCCTGACTGTCATTTAGTGAAATCGGTACAGCACCCATGCTTGTATAATCATCTCTCTATATCATCTGATTTGAACAATACCACAATCCTGACTGTCATTTCGTGAAATCGGTACAGCACCCATGCTTGTATAATCATCTCTCTATATCATCTGATTTGAGCAATACCACAATCCTGACTGTCATTTCGTGAAATCGGTACAGCACCCATGTCTGTATGATCATCTCTCTATATCATCTGATTTGAGCAATACCACAATCCTGACTGTCATTTCGTGAAATCGGTACAGCACCCATGCTTGTATAATCATCTCTCTATATCATCTGATTTGAACAATACCACAATCCTGACTGTCATTTCGTGAAATCTGTACAGCACCCATGCTTGTATAATCATCTCTCTATATCATCTGATTTGAGCAATACCACAATCCTGACTGTCATTTCGTGAAATCGGTACAGCACCCATGTCTGTATGATCATCTCTCTATATCATCTGATTTGAGCAATACCACAATCCTGACTGTCATTTAGTGAAATCGGTACAGCACCCATGCTTGTATAATCATCTCTCTATATCATCTGATTTGAATGGGGGCGGGACCTAGCCCAGTGGTAAAGCATTCCCTTGATGCGCGGTTGGTCTGGGATCGATCCCTGTCGGTGGACCTATTGGGCTATTTCTCGTTCTAGCCACTGGTGTAACAAAGGCCATGGTATGTACTGTTCTGTCTGTGGGATGGTGCATATAAAAAATACTTGCTGCTAATCGAAAGAGTAGTCCATGAAGTGACGACAGCGGGTTTCCTCTCAATATCTGTGTGGTCCTTAACCATATGTCTGACGCCATATAAATGTAAATAAAATGTGTTGAGTGAATCGTTAAATAAAACATTTCCTTCCTTCTGATTTGAATATGAAATTACATTTTACGTTTGGCTGACATGTGAGGTAAAAAAGATATGTTAATACTTTTAAATAGAGTGAACCTGAAAATAAAACAGTATTATCGGCCTTGGTGGTGTCGTGGTTAAGCCATCAGACATAAGGCTGGTAGGTACAGGGTTCGCAGCTCGCTACTGGCTGCCATCCAGAGCGAGTTTTAATGACTAAACTAGCTGAGGTGTGTGTCCAGGACAACATGCTTAAACCTTAATTGGATATAAACACGAAAATAAGTTGAAATAAAAAATGAATGAAAACAGTATTGCTAATTTCAGACAGTCTTAGGTGTAGTAATATTTACAAAGCATAATATTAATTGTTATATTAAAATGTTCAGCTTTCTCCACTGAAGAGGAGATCACCAAGGAAAACACCAATAAAACATGAAGTAACATTCACGCCTCACAAGAAATCACCTTCCACGAAGAGTCCAGCTGACTTAGACACACCTGTACAGAAGAAACCTTCACCAAAGAAAACTAGTCCAAATGAGGTGAATGTTTTTTTTGTATCTAGTGCAGAATACCAGGGGCCTAATTCACAAAGCTCTCTTAGGCTCTGCTAGACAACATAGCATCCTCTTTGCAAATCTTTTAGCATTGCACTGCGAGATCACAAAGTTGCGAGAGTTTAATGAGTTAGACCCAAGATCATTTCCAACCTAAATCGAACCACACACTTAGGAGCATTTGTTAAACTTTGGGCTGGAATATGTGTAGTGGTCATTGGTGTAGCAAGGTTTTTGTATTTTGTATCCACATTGTTGGGGGGACGGGGGTACACACACTGTCTAGAGTGTTGATTTCTGCTTTGGGGTAAAAAGGGTGAAAAGTGGTGTGATAACCCATGCTCACCCCACCCTGCCCCGGCTATGTCAGTGGTAGTGACAGTAAACTTAATTGCATCGTCTTGGGGAACTGGTGTTCATGGCTGATTACAAAAACAGTATTCAACAACGGGTGTGATTGTATCTGGTTTTGAACCGGTTACGTAAACAGGAATGGACAGGAAAGTTGGTTTAACAACACTTCAAAGAGGGGGATGTATCCCGGTTGTAAAGTGCTTCCATGATGTGCGGTCGATCTACGGTCAATCCCCGTCAGTGAGCCCATTGGGCTATATCTCGTTCTAGCCAGTGCACCATGACTGGTATATCAAAGGCCGTGGTATGTGCTATCCTATCTGTGGGATGGTGTATATGAAAGATTTCTTGCTACTAAGACTATATTATGTCAAAATTACCAAAGGATTGACATCCAATAGCTGATGATTAATAAATCAATGTGCTCTAGAGGTGTCGTTAAACAAAGCAAACTTTAACAACACCTCAGCACATTTTAAATCCAGATCTGTCAAGGGTGATAACTCCTACGACCCATCGTACCTCAGGTACCGTGATGATAATTTGAAAACATTTCTGTTTGTCATATGTAGATTGTATAGATCTAGATTTTTTAGATCTACTTAGTGTATATTTACATTGTAGAGATCTACATTGTGTCGATCTACATTGTACACATTTACATTGTATAAATCTACATTGTATAGAACTACATTGTATACATGTAGATCTACATTTTATGGAACTACATTGTGTAGAACTACATTGTGTAGATCTACATTGTGTAGATCTACATTGTGTAGATCTACATTGTATAGATCTACATTTTATAGAACTACATTTTATAGATCTACATTGTATAGATCTACTTTGTATAGAACTACATTTTATAGAACTACATTGTGTAGATTACATTGTATAGATCTACATTGTATAGATCTACATTGTATATTGTATAGATCTACATAGTATATTGTATAGATCTACATTGTATAGATCTACTTTGTGTAGATCTACATTGTGTAGATCTACATGGTGTAGATCTACATGGTGTAGATCTTCATTGTGTAGATCTACTTTGTATAGAACTACACTGTGTAGATCTACATTGTATAGATCTACATTGTATAGATCTACTTTGTGTAGATCTACATTGTATAGATCTACATTTTATAGAACTATATTGTGTAGATCTACATGGTGTAGATCTACATTGTATAGATCTACATTTTATATGATCATATTTATTATATACACATAACTGACTTGTATCATTCATCACCTGCTATTTACATCCAGTAAGTGATGTTTATTTAATTCCGGGGTGTTGGTGAACAATTTGGTGTGGGATCTAGCTTAGTTGGTGAAGAGCCACCCCTGAGGTGTTGGACTCATAGGACTGAACCCCCTGGGTGGGGGAAGGGCAAGACTTAGCCCAGTGGTAAAGGGCTCGCTTGATCCCCGTCAGTGGACCCATTGGGCTATTTCTCGCTCCAGCCAGTTAACCACGACTGGTACATCAAAGGCCGTGGTAGGTGTTATCGTGTATGGGATGGTGCATATAAAAGATCCCTTGCCGCTGATCGAAAAGAGTAGCCCATGAAGTGGCGACAGCGGGTTTCCTCTGTCAATATCTGTTGTGTCCTTAACCATATGTCTGACGTCATATAAATGTAAATCAAACGTGTTGAGTGTGTCGTTAAAACATTTTCTTCCTGCCTTCCCTTGGTGGTGGACACATTGTTTTTCCCGTCTTAACCAGTGCACCAAGGTATGTGTTGTTCTGTCTGTAGAGAAATACATATAAAGTGTTTCTTGCTGCTAATGGAAAAATGTAGCAGGTTTTCTCTGAAGATTGTCGCATTTATCAAATGTTTGACATCCAATAGCCGACGACTAACAAATCAGTGTGCTATAGTGGTGTTGTTAAACAAAACTGTTAAAGCATTCACAAACATATTTTAATGTTGTTGATACCACACAGATATTTTGTTGTGTTATTACAGTCTGGTACGCCTAGTTTAGAAAGAAGGACAAGTTACCGAAGTTACTTAACACGAGAGGGACCACGTGCTCTGGGCTCTAAGGAACTTCCACAAGTATGTATAGTAACACAGCAATAGCTGGCTACACACTACAAATATAATTTTACTGTCACTATTAGCCACTCCATCATACACAAGTACGTATAGTAACACAGCAATAGCTGACTACACACTACAAATATAATTTTACTGTCACTATTAGCCACTCCATCATACACAAGTACGTATAGTAACACAGCAATAGCTGACTACACACTACAAATATAATTTTACTGTCACTATTAGCCACTCCATCATACACAAGTACGTATAGTAACACAGCAATAGCTGACTACACACTACAAATATAATTTTACTGTCACTATTAGCCACTCCATCATACACAAGTACGTATAGTAACACAGCAATAGCTGACTACACACTACAAATATAATTTTACTGTCACTATTAGCCACTCCATCATACACAAGTACGTATAGTAACACAGCAATAGCTGACTACACACTACAAATATAATTTTACTGTCACTATTAGCCACTCCATCATACACAAGTACGTATAGTAACACAGCAATAGCTGGCTACACACTACAAATATAATTTTACTGTCACTATTAGCCACTCCATCATACACAAGTACGTATAGTAACACAGCAATAGCTGACTACACACTACAAATATAATTTTACTGTCACTATTAGCCACTCCATCATACACAAGTACGTATAGTAACACAGCAATAGCTGACTACACACTACAAATATAATTTTACTGTCACTATTAGCCACTCCATCATACACAAGTACGTATAGTAACACAGCAATAGCTGGCTACACACTACAAATATAATTTTACTGTCACTATTAGCCACTCCATCATACACAAGTACGTATAGTAACGCAGCAATAGCTGGCTACACACTACAAATATAATTTTACTGTCACTATTAGCCACTCCATCATACACAAGTACGTATAGTAACACAGCAATAGCTGGCTACACACTACAAATATAATTTTACTGTCACTATTAGCCACTCCATCATACACAAGTACGTATAGTAACACAGCAATAGCTGGCTACACACTACAAATATAATTTTACTGTCACTATTAGCCACTCCATCATACACAAGTACGTATAGTAACAGCAATAGCTGGCTACACACTATATAATATAAAATATAATTTTACTGTCACTATTAGCCACTCCATCATACACAAGTGCATATAGTAACACAGTGATAGCTGGCTACACACTACAAATATAATTTTACTGTCACTATTAGCCACTCCATCATACACAAGTACGTATAGTAACGCAGCAATAGCTGGCTACACACTACAAATATAATTTTACTGTCACTATTAGCCACTCCATCATACACAAGTATGTATAGTAATGCAGCAATAGCTGGCTACACACTACAAATATAATTTTACTGTCACTATTAGCCACTCCATCATACACAAGTACGTATAGTAACACAGCAATCTCCATCATACACAAGTACGTATAGTAACACAGCAATAGCTGACTACACACTACAAATATAATTTTACTGTCACTATTAGCCACTCCATCATACACAAGTACGTATAGTAACACAGCAATAGCTGGCTACACACTACAAATATAATTTTACTGTCACTATTAGCCACTCCATCATACACAAGTACGTATAGTAACGCAGCAATAGCTGGCTACACACTACAAATATAATTTTACTGTCACTATTAGCCACTCCATCATACACAAGTACGTATAGTAACACAGCAATAGCTGGCTACACACTACAAATATAATTTTACTGTCACTATTAGCCACTCCATCATACACAAGTACGTATAGTAACACAGAATAGCTGGCTACACACTACAAATATAATTTTACTGTCACTATTAGCCACTCCATCATACACAAGTACGTATAGTAACAGCAATAGCTGGCTACACACTATATAATATAAAATATAATTTTACTGTCACTATTAGCCACTCCATCATACACAAGTGCATATAGTAACACAGTGATAGCTGGCTACACACTACAAATATAATTTTACTGTCACTATTAGCCACTCCATCATACACAAGTACGTATAGTAACGCAGCAATAGCTGGCTACACACTACAAATATAATTTTACTGTCACTATTAGCCACTCCATCATACACAAGTATGTATAGTAATGCAGCAATAGCTGGCTACACACTACAAATATAATTTTACTGTCACTATTAGCCACTCCATCATACACAAGTACGTATAGTAACACAGCAATCTCCATCATACACAAGTACGTATAGTAACACAGCAATAGCTGACTACACACTACAAATATAATTTTACTGTCACTATTAGCCACTCCATCATACACAAGTACGTATAGTAACACAGCAATAGCTGGCTACACACTACAAATATAATTTTACTGTCACTATTAGCCACTCCATCATACACAAGTACGTATAGTAACGCAGCAATAGCTGGCTACACACTACAAATATAATTTTACTGTCACTATTAGCCACTCCATCATACACAAGTACGTATAGTAACACAGCAATAGCTGGCTACACACTACAAATATAATTTTACTGTCACTATTAGCCACTCCATCATACACAAGTACGTATAGTAACACAGCAATAGCTGGCTACACACTACAAATATAATTTTACTGTCACTATTAGCCACTCCATCATACACAAGTACGTATAGTAACAGCAATAGCTGGCTACACACTATATAATATAAAATATAATTTTACTGTCACTATTAGCCACTCCATCATACACAAGTGCATATAGTAACACAGTGATAGCTGGCTACACACTACAAATATAATTTTACTGTCACTATTAGCCACTCCATCATACACAAGTACGTATAGTAACGCAGCAATAGCTGGCTACACACTACAAATATAATTTTACTGTCACTATTAGCCACTCCATCATACACAAGTATGTATAGTAATGCAGCAATAGCTGGCTACACACTACAAATATAATTTTACTGTCACTATTAGCCACTCCATCATACACAAGTACGTATAGTAACGCAGAAATAGCTGGCTACACACTACAAATATAATTTTACTGCCACTATTAGCCACTCCATCATACACAAGTACGTATAGTAACGCAGTAATAGCTGGCTACACACTACAAATATAATTTTACTGTCACTATTAGCCACTCCATCATACACAAGTACGTATAGTAACGCAGCAATAGCTGGCTACACACTACAAATATAATTTTACTGTCACTATTAGCCACTCCATCATACACAAGTACGTATAGTAACGCAGCAATAGCTGGCTACACACTACAAATATAATTTTACTGTCACTATTAGCCACTCCATCATACACAAGTACGTATAGTAACGCAGCAATAGCTGGCTACACACTACAAATATAATTTTACTGTCACTATTAGCCACTCCATCATACACAAGTACGTATAGTAACGCAGCAATAGCTGGCTACACACTACAAATATAATTTTACTGTCACTATTAGCCACTCCATCATACACAAGTACGTATAGTAACGCAGCAATAGCTGGCTACACACTACAAATATAATTTTACTGTCACTATTAGCCACTCCATCATACACAAGTACGTATAGTAACGCAGCAATAGCTGGCTACACACTACAAACATCATTTTACTGTCACTATTAGCCACTCCATCATACACAAGTACGTATAGTAACGCAGCAATAGCTGGCTACACACTACAAATATAATTTTACTGTCACTATTAGCCACTCCATCATACACAAGTACGTATAGTAACGCAGCAATAGCTGGTTACACACTACAAACATCATTTTACTGTCACTATTAGCCACTCCATCATACACAAGTACGTATAGTAACGCAGCAATAGCTGGCTACACACTACAAATATAATTTTACTGTCACTATTAGCCACTCCATCATACACAAGTATGTATAGTAACGCAGAAATAGCTGGCTACACACTACAAATATAATTTTACTGTCACTATTAGCCACTTCATCATACACAAGTACGTATAGTAACGCAGTAATAGCTGGCTACACACTACAAATATAATTTTACTGTCACTATTAGCCACTCCATCATACACAAGTACGTATAGTAACGCAGAAATAGCTGGCTACACACTACAAATATAATTTTACTGTCACTATTAGCCACTCCATCATACACAAGTATGTATAGTAATGCAGCAATAGCTGGCTACACACTACAAATATAATTTTACTGTCACTATTAGCCACTCCATCATACACAAGTACGTATAGTAACGCAGAAATAGCTGGCTACACACTACAAATATAATTTTACTGTCACTATTAGCCACTCCATCATACACAAGTACGTATAGTAACGCAGTAATAGCTGGCTACACACTACAAATATAATTTTACTGTCACTATTAGCCACTCCATCATACACAAGTACGTATAGTAACGCAGAAATAGCTGGCTACACACTATAAATATAATTTTACTGTCACTATTAGCCACTCCATCATACACAAGTACGTATAGTAACACAGCAATAGCTGGCTACACACTACAAATATAATTTTACTGTCACTATTAGCCACTCCATCATACACAAGTACGTATAGTAACGCAGCAATAGCTGGTTACACACTACAAACATCATTTTACTGTCACTATTAGCCACTCCATCATACACAAGTACGTATAGTAACGCAGCAATAGCTGGTTACACACTACAAACATCATTTTACTGTCACTATTAGCCACTCCATCATACACAAGTACGTATAGTAACGCAGCAATAGCTGGCTACACACTACAAATATAATTTTACTGTCACTATTAGCCACTCCATCATACACAAGTACGTATAGTAACGCAGAAATAGCTGGCTACACACTACAAATATAATTTTACTGTCACTATTAGCCACTCCATCATACACAAGTACGTATAGTAACGCAGTAATAGCTGGCTACACACTACAAATATAATTTTACTGTCACTATTAGCCACTCCATCATACACAAGTACGTATAGTAACACAGCAATAGCTGGTTACACACTACAGACATCATTTTACTGTCACTATTAGCCACTCCATCATACACAAGTACGTATAGTAACGCAGCAATAGCTGGCTACACACTACAAATATAATTTTACTGTCACTATTAGCCACTCCATCATAGCAGCTAATAATTCACAAGTATGTTATAGGAGTGAACTTAAAGTCTGTCTCAACCACTGACTTTTCTCAATGTTTAGTTATGATTCTATTAACATAGGACGGGACGTAGCTCAGTGGTAAAGCGTTCGCTTGATGCGTGGTCGATCTGGGATCGATTCCCTTCGATGGGCCCATTGGGCTATTTCTCGCTTTAGCCATTGCATCACGACTGGTATATCAAAGGCCGTGGTATGTGTTTCATTGACCATAACAATAGATATAGATGCATAGCTGTAATAATTCATATCCTGTTGTGACATCGGAAGTTGATATGTAGGTAAAAACCGATTATAACTAATGATCATTGATGAAATTCCAACCAAATGCCAGTACTAAGCTGAATAAAACCCCTATAAATTGGTTTGTTAATAATTTCCTCACTGTTTTTATTGATTGCAGGGTGCTGACAACTGTTTGGAGGATCTGACGTTTGTGATAACGGGAGTTCTGGAGTCATTAGAGAGAGACGAGGCAAAAAGTTTTGTCGAGAAGCATGGCGGCAAAGTGACGACGTCGCTGAGCAAGAAAACCAATTACCTTGTGGTTGGCCGAGACGCGGGGGAGAGCAAACTGGCTAAGGTGTCACTCCCTTACACTGTATTAAAATAATCATGAATTTCTTTCCAGGATGTAGCTCAGTCGTAGAGAGATATAATTTTTATTATATATATGAAAAATTAATTTTCAAAACCAGGGCAAACCTTACCCATTGCCATATTAGCCAATTGCTAATTTTCTTTATGCAAAATGGCTACACCATTTACAGAATTTTAATGGAGTGTTTGGCTGGTGAAATTTTCTTCAAAATACCACATTTTTATAATTTTAGAGGAAATACTCTACATACCGTTACCTGAAAATTGGCTAAACCAAAATTTGTTCAAGTGTCAGCCCTGCAAAACGTTATATGTCCATTGACATCTTTTTAAAAAAAATTGGTTTTGTTGCAACATAACATGATGTGTTAAACCACCTGATAATTATACTGTAATTTAGTAACAGATTTTTTAATTTTCATTTTATTCTTGAAATGGAAATCTTATTTAAATTATAATGTCTGCAAAATTTGTCTTATGAAATGTGTATCATTTTCATGTTTTAATATGGTTTCACTTGTGATCCTGTAGACATGGCATGAACCGCCATACAGACTGATAGAGTAGTTTAATACATATACAGAACTTCACATACGTTGTTTTCACTTCGTATTTATTTTGATCAAGAATATATACCACAAGATCGTGTAGTGGTCGAGTGGTGTGTTCTTGCACAAACTAAATTTGAGCAATAAATAGGATGCAAAAACAACATGTGAAGTTCTGTATTTATTACATACCTTCTTTTATTTTTTACAATTTTTTAATTTAACGTCATAAATACACTTTCTTAAATCTATTGATCAATCCTCCTTTTTTGGATTTCTTAAACGTTAAGAATTATAATCTGCGGCAATCTTGTGTAATGTTTCAAATACGATGTGACGTAATTTGTAAATCATACATAATGTAACTTGTAAATCATACATGACATCAGTAACAAAACGACGCTAACTCCAGTAAAAATAAAAAGGGAATTCCCCATTTACAATTCCGGTCCAGATCGCATATATATGTGTGATACACGATAAATTTATCACACTATTTGAAAATGTCTTTATCACTATAGTAAGATTGAATAGGTATGTAATACATATACAAAACTTTTCATATGTTGTTTTCACTTCCTATTTATTGCACAAGTTTATTTGGTGTAAGTGGTGTGTTCTTGCACAAACTAAATTTGAGCAATAAATAGGATGCAAAAACAACATGTGAAGTTCTGTATTTATTACATACCTTCTTTTATTTTTTACAATTTTTTAATTTAACGTCATAAATACACTTTCTTAAATCTATAAATCAATCCTCCTTTCATGGATTTACTTAACGTTAAGAATCATACTCTGCGGCAGCCTTGTGTAATGTTTCAAATACGATGTGACGTAATTTGTAAATCATATATGATGTCAGAAAATAAGTGGCGCTAACTCCAGTAAAAATAAAAAAGGGAATTCCCCATTCCGTTCCACAAAGCCCTAAGATCACCTTAAGTGCATATGTTAGCTGTGCATTTTTGGTGATCTTAGGGCTAAGATCGCTTCGTGGTATGGGGCCCTGATCACACATATGTGCGATTCAAGATAAATTTATCACAGTTTGGAAAATGTCTTTATCACTATAGTCCGATTGAATAGGCATGTAATACAAGGTTTTTCTGTTTCAGGCCACTCAGTTCAAAACCAAACAGATTGATGAAGACGGGTTGATAGAGCTTGTGAAAACTCTGCCCGGTAAGAAGTCCAAGTACGTGATAAAAGCTGAACAAGAAATGAAGGTAAGTTCTTTAAAATGGAACAATTCCACGTTACTATGACCGGCCTTGGTGGCGTCATGGTTAGGCCATCGGTCTACAGGCTGGTAGGCACTGGGTTTGGATCCCAGTCGAGGCATGGGATTTTTAATCCAGATACTGACTCAACAACCTGAGTGAGTGCTCTGCAAGGCTCAATGGGTAGGTGTAAACCACTTGCACCGACCAGTGATCCATAACTGGTTCAAAAAGGCCATGGTTTGTGCTATCCTGCCTGTGGGAAGCGCAAATAAAAGATCCCTTGCTGCCTGTCATAAAAGAGTAGCCTATGTGGCAACAGCGGGTTTCCTCTAAAAAACACTGTCAGAATGACCATATGTTTGACGTCCAATAGCCGATGATAAGATAAAAAATCAGTGTGCTCTAGTGGCGTCGTTAAATAAAACAAGCTTACTTTACTTTTCCACTTTACTATGCTTCTTCTGACATGGGGCGAGACGTAGACCAGTGGTAAAACGCTCGCTTGATGAGCTGTCAGTTTGGGATCGATCCCTGTTAGTGGGTCCATTGGGCTATTTCTCGCTCCAGCCAGTGCACCACGACTGGTATATCAAAGGCTATGGTATGTGCTGTCTTGTCTGTGGGATGGTGCATATAAAAGATCCCTTGCTGCTAATCGAAAAGAGTAGTTCATGAAGTGGTGACAGCAGGTTTCGTCACTCAATATCTGTGTGGTCCTTAACCATATGTCTGATGCCATATAACTGTAAATAAAATGTGTTGAGTGCATCGTTAAATAAAACATTTCCTTCCTTCCTTCTTCTGGCATGATGTTTCTGTGCTTCCCCTTTTTTACACTGTCACGTTTGTTATTTATTTAGTTCATGCTTTTCATGCATACAGGTACAGCCATCGAATTTCAGATCATCTTGTGTGGCTGTTTAAAACAAGTAAATATCCGATAATGATAAAAATGCTGGCATATTTTATGTGAAAATTAGTTTTTTTACCCTATAATGATAAAAATGCTGGCACAATTTATGTTAAAATTAGGGGTTTTACCCTATAATGTTAAAAATGGCGTCACAAATCAATTATGCAACAGCTTTTTACAGCAGCACTGCAGGTTGTCGTGGTAAATTTCGAGGACTGCTTATTATATGTATGTATCCAATAAGGATCAAGGATGTTTGTGTTTGTCGAGTGTATAACCCATCATGTGGTGTGATAACACTGTGGGTACTGCGGCTTCTATATATCCCAGACTGGGTGATACCAAAATCTTAGGTAACCGGAAGTCGGTTCATGCGAGTTTTACTTAGGTAACCGGAAGTCGGTTCATGCGAGTATTACTTAGGTTGTCAGTTGTATTTAATGCTGACCACAGTTTTTTCTGCCCCAGATTGGGCGGACATGCTCGAAACCTACGTGGTACATGAGCATGTTAAAGCCTTACCAGACCAGACCAGACCAGACCAGACCAGAGTTTTTGATTAAATACTGTTTGGTTTGCAGAGGCTAAACTGACATTCAGTACTTAATATGTAGTAATATATAATATACTTTGTCTTGCAGGAAAGTTCCAATGTAAAGAATACCAAAATGACTACATTAAAAAAGAAACTTTCTGACAGTTTTTCCCATGCAAAGGAAACTGACTTGAATTCAAATAGTATAAAATCTTCAAAATCGGGAACCGACATGAAATCACCAGATTCAGAAAGAACAGTCCAATCGAAATCTCCAGTTAAGTCTGGAGACGAATCAGGAGACAGTTTATTGTGGGTTGATAAGTACAAACCTGCAAATACAAACAAGATCATTGGTCAACAGGGAGACAAGAGCAACGCTAAGAAGCTTCTTCATTGGTTAAAATGTTGGCATAAAAACAGAGCAGCTGGAACAAAACCTGCAGGTATTGTTTTTGTCTGTGGTATTGGTTTAAGCAATATATAATAATAATAATTAATTAAATTTACAATATAACGTCATCTCATTGGTCCAGTCATAACAACATAAATTTGTTCATTTCTCAATAAACATAAAAATATTTTTCACATAATATTATGATTAAAAGAGTTTGTAGATGAAATGTTTATGAATCGTTCTAGAATAAAGAAACCGTAGCTTACAAAATTAATGTTTTGTTACTGTAATCAAATGGGCAAGAAAAAGAATCATTCACCATTGTGAGGTGTAGATAAGGCAATTCCAAACCTCGGGACAAAATGTTTTTGTAAATAAAAAAAAAAAAACATTGTGTCCCTCTGGTTGGAATTGTCTTATCTATACATCACAGTGGTGATAGATTCTATTAATCTACCATTTTGCACATGGCATTGGCCATACATTATAACAGAACCACCAGAAATAGCTTTGAAAAAAAAACTATGGTCAATTTACTTTTGGTTTTTCTGTGAGAAATACTTTAAAATGTTAAGTTGATTTTTGATTGATATTTATGCTTGACAATGTCAAAACATCGGAGTCATTTTAAGGAATTAATAACCGGTTGTAACAGTTAATTTAATAATAAGTTCATATTCATATTATGGCTCTACCTTTTCTCAGCATTAAGAGCCAGTATTTTGATAACATTAATAAATCCAAAGTTAAGTAATATCTCATTTTCTTTTACAATTTGAATTTTGTTTTTCGTTCTTTGCTGAAATACACCTTATAAGTAAGAGAGATTAGTGTGATGTTACATGTGACTGAGGGTAGTTTCAGTTTGTAATGTGAAGGTCTTTAATCTACAGGTCGTTTCTTTGGAGGGGGAGGAAAGGACGATGGGGGAGGGTACAAGGCTGCACTGCTGTCTGGTCCCCCCGGTATAGGCAAGACGACCACGGCGACTCTAGTGTGTCAGGTGAGTGATCAAATACACAATCTGGACATCTGTTCATGTATTACATGTAGCTCTATTCAGTGGTGGTCGGTCATTCAGTCCTTTTTTTCTTCTTCATACTTAAAGTTTGTTTTGTTTAACGACACCACTAGAGTGCATTGATTTATTAATCATCCAATAGCTGATGATTATGTACTCGATGTGCTCTAGTGCTGTCGTTAAACATTTGGTAATTTTGACATCTAGTCTTAGAGATGAAATCCACTACATTTTTCCATTATGTCATATCATAGAGCAAGCTGTTGTAGTGCACGCCTGTCATGGGTGCAGGTGTTGACTTCCACCAGCTCCTCCGTCCAGGACAGGACATTTTTCCTCTGGTAGCAAGTTTTTCCTTTGATAGCAAGGATCTTTTATATGCTATCCTGTCTGTGAGATGGTGCATATAAAAGATGATTTCATTAGTAACAAGGTGCACTGGGCAGAATGAGAAGTAAACCACTAGATTATGGTAGCCCCACTCCCATGGCTAGTGATATTCAGTGTTGGGCTAGTAAATAACTACTATATCTAGCCCGACGGCTAGTGGAAAAAAAACCCGTGTCAAATGCTACATTTAAGTCTTATTTTGTAAATATGAATATCATACCCCTTCTTTCCACCCCTAATCTAAGGGGGTTTAAGCTCTGTCTTCCTCTTTTAGGTAGGGCCTCCACGAGTCCAATATATTGGACTCGAGTACTCGAGGGTCAAACTCGACCCGGACCCGAGTACCCGACGCTTACACAAGATGATAATGAGACAAAGGAATATAACGTAAAATAGCATTATATAGCTTAATTCCAGCACTGAACATGAATGCCAAATCATGCCATTGTATTGCATTTAGAAACCCGTTGATACGTTCAGTATTGTGACGGACGAACGGATGGCCAGATTAAAAAAGAAACTAGCAAATAGTCATATAATTATCGTGTAACTTGTATTATCGCTGATTAGTTACTGCTGAACTAGTTGCTGTACATTGTCTCACTTGTACGGGTACTCGAG
This sequence comes from Gigantopelta aegis, assembly GCF_016097555.1. NCBI lineage: Eukaryota > Metazoa > Mollusca > Gastropoda > Neomphalida > Peltospiridae > Gigantopelta > Gigantopelta aegis. The sequence goes on from NC_054705.1 coordinate 29,360,515, forward strand.
TCCTGTGAATGGACTCGAGTCTTTGCTAGACTCGACCCATGCCCGAATACTCGAGTACTCGTGGAGACCCTACTTTTAGGTGACATCTGATTATTACTATTAGTAAAATTGTATTTATTTAAAGTAGGGCTAGTGAATTTTTAATCATGGCTGGTACATTTTTTAAATCACTGATCCCAGAGCTAGTGGATTTAAGAACAATTCTAGAAGCCCAGAATAATCTCAGTGGACTCATTTTCTGATTGTTTTTTTTCCCCCTGTCCCAATCAGTGCACCACAACTGGTATATCAAAGGCCATGGTATATGCTATCCTGTCTGGGAAAGGTTTTTAATAATAAAAATATTGGGAATTATAAACCTTTTTCTTTTTTCATTCCATGAAAAATAATTACTGCATTTACATTTGCTTTATACTCACGTGGCTTGAGTATAATTGGTAACATTGTTAATACGGAGTTTTTACAAACCATTATGCAATTATAATGTAGCAACTAAAACTTTATGAAGATTACATGCTTTTGTCAAAAGTAAATAGTCATTTATAACAGAAAAAAGGGGAGGGTTTCTAGGTCCTATATAATCTTTGATATTTTGTGTTAACCTATTCTTGGCTTATCCAATGCCATGTTTGTAATGATGCCTGCTGCTTTGAGGTAACCGGTGCAAATTGCTGTAGGTGTCCACAACATCTTGATCTAAAATACATCATGCTGCATGTGAGTAATAATAAAACTGGTAACCGATTTCTAAAGCTGAAGTTGTGTGTTTATATAATTACAGGAAGCAGGTTTCTCGTACGTCGAACTGAATGCGTCTGACACGAGGTCTAAACGCAATCTACAGGAAGTGGTTGCGGAATCACTGAACAACACCACACTGGTGGACTTCATGGGTAAACTAATCAATCTCGTTATCATGTGACTGATTCACTTCATGGGTAAACTAATCAATCTCGTTATCATGTGACCCATTCACCTGATTCACTTCATGGGTAAACTAATCAATCTCGTTATCATGTCACCCATTCGACTGATTCACTTTATGGGTAAACTAATCAATCTCGATATCATGTGACCCATTCACCTGATTCACTTCATGGGTAAACTAATCAATCTCGATATCATGTGACCCATCATGTCACTCACACGTAACCCATTCAACTGATTCACTTCATGGATAAACTATTTCATGTCACTCACACGTAACCCATTCAACTTATGATTCACTTCAGGGTAAACTATTTAATGTCACTCACATGTAACCCATTCAACTGATTCACTTCATGGGTAAACTACTTAATGTCACTCACATGGTACCCATTCAACTTATGATTCACTTCAGGGGTAACCTATTTAATGTCGCTCACATGTAACCCATTCAACTGATTCACTTCATGGGTAAACTACTTAATGTCACTCACATGTAACCCATTTAACTTATGATTCACTTTATTGGTGAACTACTTAATGTCATTTTCATGTAACCCATTTGACTTATGATTCACTTCATGGGTAAACTACTTAATGTCACTCACATGTAACCCATTCAACATATAATTTCACTTCGTGGGTAAACTGCTTACATATAACCCATTCAAGTTATAATTTCACTTCATGGGTAAACTACTTTGTGTTACTTACATGTAAACCATTCAAGTTATAATTTCACTTTGTGGGTAAACTACTTAATGTCGCTTACCCATTCAACTCATGATGTGTCTCTCTCTCTCTCTCTCTCTCTCTCTCTCTCTCTCTCTCTCTCTCTCTCTCTCTCTCTCTCTCTCTCTCTCTCTCTCTCTCTCTCTCTCTGAACCAAGTTTTGAATTAACTAGTATTTTAAATATCAAACAGAGGTCCTTTAAAATCTGCTCAGGTGTTGTTAACAAATTTTCCTTTTTTCTCCTTGTGAAGAGGCTTTAATATAGGCCTACAGCCTGTTTGCCAGTGCTCTTCATTTATTTATGAAAATCCAGAATATATGAAAAGTGATAATAAAATTGAGATATTGCTGTTGTCAGGTGGTGGTGAGAGTGGGCGGGATGGCCGTCACCACTGTATCATCATGGATGAGGTGGATGGGATGGCGGGTAACGAGGACCGGGGCGGGCTCCAGGAGCTCGTGTCTCTCATCAAGTCATCCCGGATCCCCATCATCTGTATCTGTAACGACCGCAACAGCATGAAGATGAGGACCCTGTCAAACCACTGCTTCGACCTGCGCTTCTCTAAACCTCGTGTTGAGCAGATCAAGGTAACTAGAAACCTCACATTGAACAGATTATGGTAACTAGTAAACCTCACATTGAACAGATCACGGTAACTAGTAAACCTCACATTGAACAGATCACGGTAACTAGTAAACCTCACATTGAACAGATCAAGGTAACTAGTAAACCTCACATTGAACAGATCAAGGTAACTAGAAACCTCACATTGAACAGATCAAGGTACTTAGTAAACCTCACATTGAACAGATCAAGGTAACTAGTAAACCTCATTGAACAGATCAAGGTAACTAGTAAACCTCACATTGAACAGATCAAGGTAACTAGTAAACCTCACATTGAACAGATCAAGGTAACTAGTAAACCTCACATTGAACAGATCAAGGTAACTAGTAAACCTCACATTGAACAGATCACGGTAACTAGTAAACCTCACATTGAACAGATCAAGGTAACTAGTAAACCTCACATTGAACAGATCAAGGTAACTAGAAACCTCACATTGAACAGATCAAGGTACTTAGTAAACCTCACATTGAACAGATCAAGGTAACTAGTAAACCTCATTGAACAGATCAAGGTAACTAGTAAACCTCACATTGAACAGATCACGGTAACTAGTAAACCTCACATTGAACAGATCACGGTAACTAGTAAACCTCACATTGAACAGATCACGGTAACTAGTAAACCTCACATTGAACAGATCAAGGTAACTAGTAAACCTCACATTGAACAGATCAAGGTAACTAGTAAACCTCACATTGAACAGATCAAGGTACTTAGTAAACCTCACATTGAACAGATCAAGGTAACTAGTAAACCTCATTGAACAGATCAAGGTAACTAGTAAACCTCACATTGAACAGATCAAGGTAACTAGTAAACCTCACATTGAACAGATCAAGGTAACTAGTAAACCTCACATTGAACAGATCAAGGTAACTAGTAAACCTCACATTGAACAGATCAAGGTAACTAGTAAACCTCACATTGAACAGATCACGGTAACTAGTAAACCTCATTGAACAGATCAAGGTAACTAGTAAACCTCATTGAACAGATCAAGGTAACTAGTAAACCTCACATTGAACAGATCAAGGTAACTAGTAAACCTCACATTGAACAGATCACGGTAACTAGTAAACCTCACATTGAACAGATCAAGGTAACTAGTAAACCTCACATTGAACAGATCAAGGTAACTAGTAAACCTCACATTGAACAGATCAGGTAACTAGTAAACCTCACATTGAACAGATCAAGGTAACTAGTAAACCTCACATTGAACAGATCAAGGTAACTAGTAAACCTCACATTGAACAGATCAAGGTAACTAGTAAACCTCACATTGAACAGATCAAGGTAACTAGTAAACCTCACATTGAACAGATCAAGGTAACTAGTAAACCTCACATTGAACAGATCAAGGTAACTAGTAAACCTCACATTGAACAGATCAAGGTAACTAGTAAACCTCACATTGAACAGATCAAGGTAACTAGTAAACCTCACATTGAACAGATCAAGGTAACTAGTAAACCTCACATTGAACTGATCACGGTAACTAGTAAACCTCACATTGAACAGATCAAGGTAACTAGTAAACCTCACATTGAACAGATCAAGGTAACTAGTAAACCTCACATTGAACTGATCACGGTAACTAGTAAACCTCACATTGAACAGATCACAGTAACTAGTAAACCTCACATTGAACAGATCAAGGTAACTAGTAAACCTCACATTGAACTGATCACGGTAACTAGTAAACCTCACATTGAACAGATCAAGGTAACTAGTAAACCTCACATTGAACTGATCACGGTAACTAGTAAACCTCACATTGAACAGATCAAGGTAACTAGTAAACCTCACATTGAACAGATCAAGGTAACTAGTAAACCTCACATTGAACAGATCAAGGTAACTAGTAAACCTCACATTGAACAGATCACGGTAACTAGTAAACCTCACATTGAACAGATCAAGGTAACTAGTAAACCTCACATTGAACAGATCAAGGTAACTAGTAAACCTCACATTGAACAGATCAAGGTACTTAGTAAACCTCACATTGAACAGATCAAGGTAACTAGTAAACCTCATTGAACAGATCAAGGTAACTAGTAAACCTCACATTGAACAGATCACGGTAACTAGTAAACCTCACATTGAACAGATCAAGGTAACTAGTAAACCTCACATTGAACAGATCAAGGTAACTAGTAAACCTCACATTGAACAGATCAAGGTAACTAGTAAACCTCACATTGAACAGATCAAGGTAACTAGAAACCTCACATTGAACAGATCAAGGTACTAGTAAACCTCACATTGAACAGATCAAGGTAACTAGTAAACCTCACAGATCAAGGTAACTAGTAAACCTCACATTGAACAGATCAAGGTAACTAGTAAACCTCACATTGAACAGATCAAGGTAACTAGTAAACCTCACATTGAACAGATCAAGGTAACTAGTAAACCTCACATTGAACAGATCAAGGTAACTAGTAAACCTCACATTGAACAGATCACGGTAACTAGTAAACCTCACAGATCAAGGTAACTAGTAAACCTCAGAACAGATCAAGGTAACTAGTAAACCTCACATTGAACAGATCACGGTAACTAGTAAACCTCACATTGAACAGATCAAGGTAACTAGTAAACCTCACATTGAACAGATCAAGGTAACTAGTAAACCTCACATTGAACAGATCAAGGTAACTAGTAAACCTCACATTGAACAGATCAAGGTAACTAGTAAACCTCACATTGAACAGATCAAGGTAAACCTACATTGAACAGATAAACCTCACATTGAACAGATCAAGGTAACTAGTAAACCTCACATTGAACAGATCAAGGTAACTAGTAAACCTCACATTGAACAGATCAGGTAACTAGTAAACCTCACATTGAACAGATCAAGTAACTAGTAAACCTCACATTGAACAGATCAAGGTAACTAGTAACTAGTAAACCTCACATTGAACAGATCAAGGTAACTAGTAAACCTCGAACATTGAACAGATCAAGGTAACTAGTAAACCTCACATTGAACAGATCAAGGTAACTAGTAAACCTCACATTGAACAGATCAAGGTAACTAGTAAACCTCACATTGAACAGATCAAGGTAACTAGTAAACCTCACATTGAACAGATCACAGATCAAGGTAACTAGTAAACCTCACATTGTAACTAGTAAACCTCACATTGAACAGATCACGGTAACTAGTAAACCTCACATTGAACAGATCAAGGTAACTAGAAACCTCACATTGAACAGATCAAGGTAACTAGTAAACCTCACATTGAACAGATCAAGGTAACTAGTAAACCTCACATTGAACAGATCAAGGTAACTAGTAAACCTCACATTGAACAGATCAAGGTAACTAGTAAACCTCACATTGAACAGATCACGGTAACTAGTAAACCTCACATTGAACAGATCAAGGTAACTAGTAAACCTCACATTGAACAGATCAAGGTAACTAGTAAACCTCACATTGAACAGATCAAGGTAACTAGTAAACCTCACATTCAAGAACTGAACAGATCAAGGTAACTAGTAAACCTCACATTGAACAGATCAAGGTAACTAGTAAACCTCACATTGAACAGATCAAGGTAACTATTTATTATTTTTTCAGGTCATTGAGAATTGAAAATTTGTATAACCGATTTACCGGATATAAACAAAAATAAAATTGGGTAACTCATTTTCAATTTGCATGACATGTTGGTGGGCATACAAAGAGATTTGACTCTTTCGTAAATTTGAGAATTTTTGTCTGGCATTCAGTTTGACTATTTAATAATTTGCTTATTGTTTCAGGGAGCAATGATGTCGCTGGCATATAAAGAAGGTTTGACTATTTCACCCCCTGCTCTGAATGAGATCATTCTGGCAGCTAACCACGATATTAGACAGGTATGTAGTAGTTATACAGTTATGAAACCAAGTATTGTTTAATTCTGGTTCACATTCTAGTTGTATGTAGTAGTTATACATTTGTGAAACCAAGTATTGTTTAATTCTGGTTCACATTCTAATTGTATGTAGTAGTTAAACATTTGTGAAGCTAAGTATCGTGTAGTTCTGTTTTTACGACATAGTTGTATAATAAACATGCATCAAATTTGAAAATCAGTTTAGTTAGGAAATAAACATTTTGTGATTAAAAGTATAGTATAGCATTACAAGATAAATAATAGTAAAGAGAAATTACTCAAATATACTTTATCGCAGACTGCTCATGGAGATAATAAATAAACATTAAACTGTCAGTACTGGTGTCAGAGAGGGCAGAGACTTTTTGAAAATGTGTATTAACATATAGTCATAATTTTTAAAAGTACTTAGTAAAAATAACATCAGTTGACAGATTTCTAAAATATCACTGTGTCTGTAATTTAGTAGTACTTGGAAATTCTTTTATCTTATTCATTTTGCTGAAAGAAAATTAATTTATTAAGATATCCTAATGAAAAAAAGATGAGGGATAACATCAACACTAACAGAAAAGAGTGGCTGCAACCGATAGTGTCAGCAAGTTAGCAGTATTAGACCCTCCTCCCCCCCCCCCCCCCCCCCCCCCCCCCCTAAAAAAAAAAATCAGTCTCTGGTCAGACTTAAGTTCCAGAATTTTTCCTTCTTTCTTTTTTTTCTTTTCTTTTTTTTAAAGCATGGATTGCACATATTTAGGGTTTTTTATGTCATCGTCATCTGCCTCGGTCCATCCTCAATAGCCATGGTGCCCCCTCCTTTGCCTTGGTACCCCCTCCTTTGCCTTGGTGCCCCCTCCTTTGCCTTGGTGCCCCCTCCTTTGCCTTGGTACCCTAAATATTTTCCTTTACATTTTCCATATAGCCAAAGGCAATTTTTATGACTTTGACTTTGGCCACAAATGTTTTTGAAACAAGCCATGCTACTTGTTCAGATCAACAGGACCTGTTTTAGAGAGAAATTAAAGACAGCTAATGGTCCACACCAGCATATAGATGTTGCTTTATTAAAGCAAAATCTATATGCTGGCTTGGACCATTCACTTCTGGCAAAAATCAACGTTATACCGCGGGAAATTAAAAAAAAAAAAATTGATACGTGAGAGTCAAAATCGACAAGCGTGCTGACCAGACACCAGAAATTATTCGATTTAGCCTTACTGACATTGAATTCCACATTACTGACATTGAATTCCACATTAATGACATTGAATTCCACATTACTGACATTCATTCTCATTTTCCATCTCTTTATTTAGGCTGTTATTTTATGCTAAAAGTGAATTCAGTTAGGACTGCAATGTGTTCCCTTATTTCTTTCTCGTAATGTGCACATTTGACATTGAGAAAAGAGTTGTGTTTATTTCAGATAATTCACAACATGTCTGTGTGGAGTGCCACCAACAAACGGCTGACGTACGAACAAGCGAAATCCGACTCCGCGAAGGCACAGAAGGACACGAAGATGGTTGGTATCTGATCTGTGCAACTTTCAAGTTATTATCAAAACATTATTATTATTATTATTGTTATACACCCGTGTAAGAGATGACCCATTGCAGATTAAGAGAATCCTTCATATGTGTCCATGTGGGACAGGGCTATTCCACCCGAGGGTACATATGTGTCCATGTGGGACAGGGCTATTCCACCCGAGGGTACATAATTAGAACACATTGATTAATTAATCATCGGCTATTGGATGTCAACCATTTGGTATTTCTGACTCGTAGTCATCAGAGGAAACCTGCTACATTTTTCTTAATGCAGCAAGCGATCTTTTATATGCATTTTTCCACAGACGGGGCAGGACGTAGCCCAGTGGTAAAGTGTTCACTTGATGCACGGTCGGTCTGGGATCGATCTCCGTCGGTGGACCCATTGGGTTATTTCTCGTTCCAGCCAGTGCTCCACAACTGGTGTAACAAAGGCCATGGTATGTACTATCCTGTCTGTGGGATGGTGCATATAAAAGATCCCTTGCTGCCAATCGAAAAGTGTAGCCCATGAAGTGTCGACAGCGGGTTTCCTCTGTCAATACCTGTGTGATCCGTAACCATATGTCCGACGCCATATAACCATAAATAAGATGTGTTGAGTGCGTCATTAAATAAAACATTTCCTTCCTTCCTTCCAAGTTATTAACAAAATATTATTATTATTATTATTGTTATACACCCTTGTAAGAGATGACCCATTGTAGATTAATATTGTCTTCAACATATCTTCGAGATAATTTTTGAAGACTTGTGACTGGTTGCTGCATGGTGATGAACCGGTTACTGGAGCCATAAAATAAAATATGGCCGTGTGAAATTGATTGTCCTGTGATGTGCAGTTAAGCTGAAACTGATTACTGTGTGATGCAGATGTCTGCCGCAAATATCTTTTAGTTAAGAAAGATGTGTACATTTATTTCAAACCTTGTTTTTAAGGATAAGTAAGAAATAGAATACTACATTAGAGCATATTGATTAATTAATCATCGACTTTTGGATGTCAAACATTTGGTAATTCTGACACGTATCATCAGAGAAAACCCGCTGCATTTTTCTATGAGCAACATGGGATCTTTTATATGTGCACTTTCCCACAGACAGGACAGCACATACCACAGCCTTTGACCATTGTGGTGCACTGGTTGGAACGAGAAAAACCCCAATGAGTTGAATGGATCCACAGTGGTGGTTCGATCCTGTGATGCAAGCTCCTCAGGCGAGCACTCAACCGACTGAGCTAAATCCCATTTCTTGTTCCAGGGTCCATTTGATGTTTGTCGTAAAGTGTTTGCCACAGACAGGACAGCACATACCACGGCCTTTGACCATTGTGGTGCACTGGTTGGAACGAAAAAAAAACCAATAAGTTGAATGGATCCACAGTGGTGGTTTGATCCTGTGATGCAAGCTCCTCAGGCGAGCACTCAACCGACTGAGCTAAATCCCATTTCTTGTTCCAGGGTCCATTTGATGTTTGTCGTAAAGTGTTTGCCAGTGACGAGAGTTCGAAGATGACGTTAAACGACAAGTCTGATCTCTTCTTTCACGACTACAGTATAGCTCCATTGTTCGTGCAGGAGAACTACATCTATGTTAACCCGTTCGCAGCACGGTATGTCTAACAAGTCGTGTACATTTGAGAACGTAGTCATTTGAGACAGGTTTAGAAAGTTCATACATTGAAAACAGCCCAGTTAAAATTCTTAGAGACCAAGAGATAGTAAGCGACTGACAAAGATTTCCTTATTATACTGATGGGGAAGAAAAAGGAAAAAAAGAAATAGTAACTACAACCTAAACGCCTGTCCATATAGTGTCAGGAAATGTTCTGTGTTACTGATATTCAATCTCACATTACTAACCTTCTGTGTATTTTAAGCAGATATTACTATCCTGGTGGTGAATTAAATTTGGTTTACAATATTATTAACATTCTGTGTATTTTAAGCAGACATTACTATCCTGGTGGTGAATTAAATTTGGTTTACAGTATTATTAACATTCTGTGTATTTTAAGCAGACATTACTATCCTAGTGGTGAATTAAATTTGGTTTACAATATTATGTGTTTCCTTATTTCATTCCATCTGTATATTAATAATTTAATAATAATGGCCAGGAAATAAATATTTGATGTCTAACATTTGGTTATTTTGACAAAAAGAGATATAGCCACCCCTTTTTAGCTAAAGCCAGTGTTTGAGATTAATGGTATCCCAATATCCCAAGGATGCCAGAATTTAATTTTGGATACCAGACTTCAAGAACCCAAGTATCCCATCGGGATACCATATAATGTTATTGTTTTTTTTAATTCTGCGTTTTTATTTTTCGCTGAAACAATGAAAGTCGTCATTTACTGGTTAAGTTAATTAACAGTATTTACCCAGACTAATGCTATGCCATAACAATATCTCCCCCAACTCGTACCCAGTCTAATGCTATGCCGTAACAATATCTCCCCCAACTCGTACCCAGTCTAATGCTATGCCGTAACAATATCTCCCCCAACTCATACCCAGTCTAATGCTACACTGGAGCAATAGCAGCGTAGCAATAGACTGGGAGCTGCTAAGTCGCTATTTTTTTTGTTGGATATTTCCTCCCTTCAAAATTTTATTGGAGATATTGATTCCACATCTGCAGAAAATTGATACAGGTAGGTTTATCATTAATAATGTCAGAAACACTTATAAATTACTGCTAAATATTAATTTATGTTAGTATTATTCAAAAACAGATTCTGTTTGATTGCAAATTTCACAAATTCTGCAATTGCGATTGCGGTGTTGCAATAGACTGGGAACGAGAACAGTGTCAACCAAGTTTGTTACGAAGTTATTTATGAATTTCATTTAAGTGGGATACTAAATTGTCAGGTGGGATACCAGATTTTGAAATGTTAGTATCCAAATGGGATACTGCCCAAATTTTTTAATCTCGAACACTGGAAGCTATATACATAGCCGCCATGTCTATAGCTATTTCTGTAACAAATATGGTAACCTCCATTATGGTTGTATATATAGAATTCATCTTTGTATGCAATATTTAATACAATGTGTGCACGGTAGTCGACTGGACTGGAGTGTAAAAAGATCCTTGCGAAGTGCAGCATCATACAAAGATTGCGGTTGGCAGTGCAGATGAAATAAGGAGAACTGGTCAGAATGTTCGGACACTATTATAAATTTTGTTTTCAAAATTTTAATTAGCGATACTCCTAGTCAGTCATTAAAAATTGATTAGCAACTACTGTTTAATGTTTTAAAACTTACATAGTAAATTGCAATGTGATACTGAACAAAATGTTCCCTGTTATGTTATTAATAAATGACCGGTTTGAACTGCTTTACTTTCAGAGGGAACACTAGCAAGCATCTGTCATTGCTGGCGAGAACTGCTGAGAGTATTTGTGACGGTGACCTCGCTGACAGACTCATTCGTTCTGCCAGTAACTGGAATCTGTTACCTACCCAGGTACACTGCTTAACCTTCTGACTACTGCAGGCGAGATATCTCGCCGACGTCACGCCAGTCGACATACTGTACACTGTATACAGTGCATTCTCCAATTTTGCACACGACACTCACCGGAAACAATTTATTAACAGGAAACAAAAGACTTCCTGTGTCTTTAAAATTAGATTTTTCACTGTAAAATAGCTTGAAATTTGGTTTTCGGCAAGTAATTTCGCTTGACAACAATGGCGGCATGTCGCGGTCATTTTCAGGGATCAATAGCTGATTGTGACAGCTAATTTGATAATACATTTGATCGTTTTACCAACAACAAAAATCACCAAATACTGGGATATGAATCTTAGTTCGTTTTAAAAAAATATTCTGGTCAGAAAGCCACTGTTATTGGGAATAATGGACATAAATACTGGACAGCTGGCCACAAATGCCTGTCAGTAAACGCAACTTTTAATTTTTTTTGCCTAATTTTAATCAGCAATAACTGATCTAAAATAACATAAAAATTAGAAAAATACATGAAAATAATACTTACCGATTCAAATATGAACTTTATTAAATGTATTTATAAAACATTTAAGTGAATATATGTGAGTAAAAATTATAAACTTGTACCCACTCAAGGTGGTTTTTGCCAAAAATTAATCCAGTAGTCTAAAGGTTAAACAGGCCATGGAACATTGTGACAGTCACAATTTCGTTCACCCAACGCTCGCCTAAGTGTAGTTGTGTAACCCTTCGTTCACCCAATGCTCACCTAAGTGTAGTTTCATGTAACCCATCGTTAACCCAACACTCTTCTAAGTGTAGTTTCATGTAACCCATCGTTAACCCAACGCTCACCTAAGTGTAGTTTCATGTAACCCATCGTTAACCCAACACTCTTCTAAGTGTAGTTTTGTTTAACCTTTCGTTCACCCAACGCTCGCCTAAGTGTAGTTTTGTGTAACCCTTCGTTTACCCAATGCTCGCCTAAGTGTAGTTTTGTGTAACCCATCGTTAACCCAACACTCTTCTAAGTGTAGTTTCATGTAACCCATCGTTAACCCAACGCTCACCTAAGTGTAGTTTCATGTAACCCTTCGTTAACCCAACACTCTTCTAAGTGTAGTTTTGTTTAACCTTTCGTTCACCCAACGCTCGCCTAAGTGTAGTTTTGTGTAACCCTTCGTTTACCCAATGCTCGCCTAAGTGTAGTTTTGTGTAACCCTTCGTTCACCCAACACTTGCCTAAGTGTAGTTTCGTGGAACCCTTCGTTCACCTAATGCTCGCCTAAGTGTAGTTTCATGTAACCCATCGTTAACCCAACACTCTTCTAAGTGTAGTTTCATGTAACCCATCGTTAACCCAATGCTCACCTAAGTGTAGTTTCATGTAACCCTTCGTTCACCCAACGCTCACCTAAGTGTAGTTTCATGTAACCCATCGTTCACCCAACACTCTTCTAAGTGTAGTTTCATGTAACCCATCGTTAACCCAACACTCTTCTAAGTGTAGTTTCATGTAACCCATCGTTAACCCAACACTCTTCTAAGTGTAGTTTCATGTAACCCATCGTTAACCCAACGCTCTTCTAAGTGTAGTTTCATGTAACCCATCGTTCACCCAACGCTCACCTAAGTGTAGTTTCATGTAACCCATCGTTAACCCAACCCTCTTCTAAGTGTAGTTTCATGTAACCCTTCGTTCACCCAACGCTCACCTAAGTGTAGTTTCATGTAACCCATCGTTAACCCAACGCTCACCTAAGTGTAGTTTCATGTAACCCATCGTTAACCCAACGCTCACCTAAGTGTAGTTTCATGTAACCCTTCGTTCACCCAACGCTCACCTAAGTGTAGTTTCATGTAACCCATCGTTAACCCAACACTCTTCTAAGTGTAGTTTTGTGTAATCATTCGTTCACCCAACGCTCACCTAAGTGTAGTTTCGTGTAACCCATCGTTAAAACGCTCGCCTAAGTGTAGTTTCATGTAACCCATCGTTCACCCAACGCTCACCTAAGTGTAGTTTCATGTAACCCATCATTAACCCAACACTCTTCTAAGTGTAGTTTCATGTAACCCATCGTTAACCCAACACTCTTCTAAGTGTAGTTTCATGTAACCCATCGTTAACCCAACGCTCACCTAAGTGTAGTTGTGTAAACCATCGTTCACCCAACGCTCGCCTAAGTGTAGTTTCATGTAATCCTTCGTTCACCCAACGCTCACCTAAGTGTAGTTTCATGTAACCCATCGTTAACCCAACACTCTTCTAAGTGTAGTTTCATGTAACCCATCGTTAACCCAACACTCTTCTAAGTGTAGTTTCATGTAACCCATCGTTAACCCAACACTCTTCTAAGTGTAGTTTCATGTAACCCATCGTTCACCCAACGCTCACCTAAGTGTAGTTTCATGTAACCCATCGTTAACCCAACACTCTTCTAAGTGTAGTTTCATGTAACCCTTCGTTAACCCAACACTCTTCTAAGTGTAGTTTCATGTAACCCTTCGTTCACCCAACGCTCACCTAAGTGTAGTTTCATGTAACCCATCGTTAACCCAACACTCTTCTAAGTGTAGTTTCATGTAACCCATCGTTAACCCAACGCTCTTCTAAGTGTAGTTTCATGTAACCCTTCGTTCACCCAACACTCACCTAAGTGTAGTTTCATGTAACCCATCGTTAACCCAACACTCTTCTAAGTGTAGTTTCATGTAACCCATCGTTAACCCAACGCTCTTCTAAGTGTAGTTTCATGTAAACCCATTGTTAACCCAACACTCTTCTAAGTGTAGTTTCATGTAACCCATCGTTCACCCAACGCTCACCTAAGTGTAGTTTCATGTAACCCATCGTTAACCCAACACTCTTCTAAGTGTAGTTTCATGTAACCCATCGTTAACCCAACGCTCACCTAAGTGTAGTTTCATGTAACCCATCGTTAACCCAACGCTCACCTAAGTGTAGTTTCATGTAACCCATCGTTAACCCAACGCTCACCTAAGTGTAGTTTCATGTAACCCTTCGTTCACCCAACGCTTGCCTAAGTGTAGTTTCATGTAACCCATCGTTCACCCAACGCTCGCCTAAGTGTAGTTTCATGTAACCCTTCGTTCACCCAACGCTCACCTAAGTGTAGTTTCATGTAACCCATCGTTAACCCAACACTCTTCTAAGTGTAGTTTCATGTAACCCATCGTTAACCCAACACTCTTCTAAGTGTAGTTTCATGTAACCCATCGTTAACCCAACACTCTTCTAAGTGTAGTTTCATGTAACCCATCGTTAACCCAACACTCTTCTAAGTGTAGTTTCATGTAACCCATCGTTCACCCAACGCTCACCTAAGTGTAGTTTCATGTAACCCTTCGTTCACCCAACGCTCACCTAAGTGTAGTTTCATGTAACCCTTCGTTCACCCAACGCTCACCTAAGTGTAGTTTCATGTAACCCATCGTTAACCCAACACTCTTCTAAGTGTAGTTTCATGTAACCCATCGTTAACCCAACGCTCACCTAAGTGTAGTTTCATGTAACCCATCGTTCACCCAACGCTCGCCTAAGTGTAGTTTCATGTAACCCATCGTTAACCCAACGCTCGCCTAAGTGTAGTTTTGTGTAATCATTCGTTCACCCAACGCTCGCCTAAGTGTAGTTTTGTGTAACCCTTCGTTCACCCAACGCTCGCCTAAGTGTAGTTTTGTTTAACCTTTCGTTCACCCAACGCTCGCCTAAGTGTAGTTTTGTGTAACCCTTCGTTTACCCAATGCTCGCCTAAGTGTAGTTTTGTGTAACCCTTCGTTCACCCAACACTTGCCTAAGTGTAGTTTCGTGGAACCCTTCGTTCACCTAATGCTCGCCTAAGTGTAGTTTCGTGGAACCCTTCGTTCACCCAACGTTCGCCTAAGTGTAGTTTCGTGGAACCCTTCGTTCACCTAATGCTCGCCTAAGTGTAGTTTCGTGGAACCATTCGTTCACCTAATGCTCGCCTAAGTGTAGTTTCGTGGAACCCTTCGTTCACCTAATGCTCGCCTAAGTGTAGTTTCGTGGAACCCTTCGTTCACCTAATGCTCGCCTAAGTGTAGTTTCGTGGAACCCTTCGTTCACCCAACGTTCGCCTAAGTGTAGTTTCGTGGAACCCTTCGTTCACCTAATGCTCGCCTAAGTGTAGTTTCGTGGAACCCATTTTTGTTCCTGCATTTAATTTAGGACATAATATACATGGTCATAATTCATTTTGCAAAAAAAAATAATTAAAAAACAAATTGTTTTGCGTATCCCACAAATAGAGGAAAGCTTGAAACACTCACTAATTGCAACACTTAATTTATTAGTTTATAAACTTTATTGCAGACTTCACAGGGAGATAATAAATTAATAATTTACAAAATGTTACTGATTGCTCTACTGTACACAGTTCAGCAACATGTAAATGCTTATTTTATTAGTGTTAGGATTTGCACTAGTGGTGTTGTTAATAACAAGTGTAACGACGTAATTTTGGGAAGCGACGTCATAACATGACATTGCTTCTCAAGTCCTAGCTCAGACTGCATTTGAGATATGACGTCATTTCGTCGTCACCTAATTGTGTCTTAAACATTTTGAGTTGGATCTTAATATTCATAAAGAAAACAATAGTAATAATATTATCATATTATATGGATAATAAAATAATTATTACACTCGCGTGTGTGTCGTACTGATTTTATGAAACTTGCTCGTATAATAATCTCTATTTATTACACACCAGTGTAAGATATTGCTCATGTCATAACAATCACTTCTTATTTGACTAATATTGGCATGGTGTAGATCACTTGCTGGCCCAATTCGTAGAAAAACAACGTGTTGGCATCGACATTTGCTTACTTCTGCATTGAGGCTTATTTGCAGTCGGTTTGTAATAAATAAATCTGACTTGCTTTAGCTCCTATGACAGGCAAGCTCATTTAGTATTCTTTAGGTATTATTATACATTTTATTGCTTAAATAATACACTTTTTATATTTCCCATATAATCTATTTTACCAACCATTAATTTGTTCTTTACAGTATAAAATGTTGTATTTCTTCACAGTACAAACTTGTATTTTGTTTTTCACAGTTCAGACTTTATTTTTTATTCTATAAGATACTTATTTTTTCTTCATACACTTTTTTTCATGATACAAATTGGTATCTTCTTCACAGTACAAATTGTTGTGTATTTGCAGGCTATGTTTGCGAGTGTGATTCCCGGGCAGTACATGTGTGGAGGTATATCACAGATGGTGCAGTTTCCGAGCTGGCTGGGCAAGAACTCCACGCGGACAAAGAACGACCGCATACTACAGGAACTGAGGGGTCACATGTGTCTCAAGTAGGTCATACTAAAAAAGAAAGAAAGAAATGTTTTATGTAACAATGCACTTAACACATTTTATTTACGGTTATATGGCGTCAGACATATGGTTAAGGAACACACAGATATTGAGGGAGGAAACTATTTTTCGATTAGCAGCAAGGGTTCTTTTATATGCACCATCCCACAGACAGGGTAGTACATACCACAGCCTTTGATATACCAGTCGTGGTACATTGGCTGGAATGAGAAATAGCCCAATGGGCCCATTGACTGGGATTGATCCCAGACCGACCGCGCATCGAGCGAGCGCTGTACCACTGGGCTACATCCTATCCCCTAGGTCACACTAGAAACGACCTTAAAGTTTATTTTGTTCAACAACACCACTAGAGCACATTGATTTCTTAACCATTGGCTAATGAATGTCAAACATTTGGTAATTTTGACTTATAGTCTTAGAGAGGAAACCTGCAAAATGTTTCCATTAGTAGCAAGGGATCGTTTATATACACTACCCGATAGCCAGGATAGCAGATACCATGGCTATTTTTTGGATTTGGATATAATAAGGACAAAAATAAGTATAAATAAAAATAAAATGCCATGAGATAATTGATTTGAAATTTTGTGTATATCTTTATGATGTACTAATACTGATCAAGTTTGACTTTCATGGTAATTTACTAATTTTTCATAGAGTTATGGCCCTTGAAGTTACGAGAAATGATATTTTTTTGGGCCCTGTAGGGGACATGTATTGTTTTAGCAGTATTCTCAGAATATCAGGCTTAGTTTAATGAGTTCTTAACTGCATTATATCAGGTTTAGCAGTATTCTCAGAATATCAGGCTTAGTTTAATGAGTTCTTAACTGCATTATATCAGGTTTAGCAGTATTCTCAGAATATCAGGCTTCGTTTAATGAGTTCTTAACTGCCTTATATCAGGTTTAGTTTAATGAGTTCTTAACTGCATTATATCAGGCTTAGTTTAATGAGTTCTTAACTGCATTATATCAGGTTTAGTTTAATGAGTTCTTAACTGCATTATATCAGGCTTAGTTTAATGAGTTCTTAACTGCATTATATCAGGCTTAGTTTAATGAGTTCTTAGCTGCGTTATATCAGGTTTAGTTTAATGAGTTCTTAACTGCCTTATATCAGGCTTAGTTTAATGAGTTCTTAACTGCGTTATATCAGGCTTAGTTTAATGAGTTTTTAATGCATTATATCAGGCTTAGTTTAATGAGTTCTTAACTGCCTTATATCAGGCTTAGTTTAATGAGTTCTTAACTGCGTTATATCAGGCTTAGTTTAATGAGTTTTTAATGCATTATATCAGGCTTAGTTTAATGAGTTTTTAATGCATTATATCAGGCTTAGTTTAATGAGTTCTTACCTGCGTTATATCAAGCTTAGTTTAATGAGTTCTTAACTGCATTATATCAGGTTTAGTTTAATGAGTTCTTAACTGCGTTATATCAAGCTTAGTTTAATGAGTTCTTAGCTGCCTTATATCAGGCTTAGTTTAATGAGTTCTTACCTGCGTTATATCAGGCTTAGTTTAATGAGTTCTTAACTGCATTATATCAGGTTTAGTTTAATGAGTTCTTAGCTGCATTATATCAGGCTTAGTTTAATGAGTTTTTAATGCATTATATCAGGCTTAGTTTAATGAGTTCTTACCTGCGTTATATCAGGCTTATTTTAATGAGTTCTTAGCTGCGTTATATCAGGCTTAGTTTAATGAGTTCTTAGCTGCTTTATATCAGGCTTAGTTTAATGAGTTCTTAGCTGCATTATATCAGGTTTAGTTTAATGAGTTCTTAGCTGCATTATATCAGGCTTAGTTTAATGAGTTCTTAACTGCATTATATCAGGCTTAGTTTAATGAGTTCTTAACTGCCTTATATCAGGCTTAGTTTAATGAGTTCTTAACTGCATTATATCAGGCTTAGTTTAATGAGTTCTTAACTGCATTATATCAGGCTTAGTTTAATGAGTTCTTAACTGCATTATATCAGGCTTAGTTTAATGAGTTCTTAACTGCATTATATCAGGCTTAGTTTAATGAGTTCTTAACTGCCTTATATCAGGCTTAGTTTAATGAGTTCTTAACTGCATTATATCAGGCTTAGTTTAATGAGTTCTTAACTGCCTTATATCAGGCTTATTTTAATGAGTTTTTAATGCATTATATCAGGCTTAGTTTAATGAGTTCTTACCTGCGTTATATCAGGCTTAGTTTAATGAGTTCTTAGCTGCGTTATATCAGGCTTAGTTTAATGAGTTCTTAGCTGCGTTATATCAGGCTTAGTTTAATGAGTTCTTAACTGCATTATATCAGGCTTAGTTTAATGAGTTCTTAACTGCATTATATCAGGCTTAGTTTAATGAGTTCTTAGCTGCATTATATCAGGTTTAGTTTAATGAGTTCTTAACTGCATTATATCAGGCTTAGTTTAATGAGTTCTTAACTGCATTATATCAGGCTTAGTTTAATGAGTTCTTAACTGCATTATATCAGGCTTAGTTTAATGAGTTTTTAATGCATTATATCAGGCTTAGTTTAATGAGTTCTTAACTGCATTATATCAGGCTTAGTTTAATGAGTTCTTAACTGCATTATATCAGGCTTAGTTTAATGAGTTCTTAACTGCATTATATCAGGCTTAGTTTAATGAGTTCTTAACTGCCTTATATCAGGCTTAGTTTAATGAGTTTTTAATGCATTATATCAGGCTTAGTTTAATGAGTTCTTACCTGCGTTATATCAGGCTTAGTTTAATGAGTTCTTAGCTGCGTTATATCAGGCTTAGTTTAATGAGTTCTTAACTGCATTATATCAGGCTTAGTTTAATGAGTTCTTAACTGCGTTATATCAGGCTTAGTTTAATGAGTTCTTAGCTGCGTTATATCAGGTTTAGTTTAATGAGTTCTTAACTGCATTATATCAGGCTTAGTTTAATGAGTTCTTAGCTGCATTATATCAGGTTTAGTTTAATGAGTTCTTAACTGCATTATATCAGGCTTAGTTTAATGAGTTCTTAACTGCATTATATCAGGCTTAGTTTAATGAGTTCTTAACTGCATTATATCAGGCTTAGTTTAATGAGTTTTTAATGCATTATATCAGGCTTAGTTTAATGAGTTCTTAACTGCATTATATCAGGCTTAGTTTAATGAGTTCTTAACTGCATTATATCAGGCTTAGTTTAATGAGTTCTTAACTGCATTATATCAGGCTTAGTTTAATGAGTTCTTAACTGCCTTATATCAGGCTTAGTTTAATGAGTTCTTAGCTGCCTTATATCAGGCTTAGTTTAATGAGTTCTTAGCTGCGTTATATCAGGCTTAGTTTAATGAGTTCTTAGCTGCGTTATATCAAGCTTAGTTTAATGAGTTCTTAACTGCGTTATATCAGGCTTAGTTTAATGAGTTCTTAACTGCGTTATATCAGGTTTAGTTTAATGAGTTCTTAACTGCATTATATCAGGCTTAGGGACGAGACGTAGCCCAGTGGTAAAGCGTTTGCTTGATTCGCGGTCGGTTTGGGATTGATCCCCGTCGGTGGGCCCATTGGGCTATTTCTCGCTCCAGCCAGTGCACCACGACTGGTACATCAAAGGCCGTGGTATGTGCTATCCTGTCTATGGGATGGTGCATATAAAAGATCCCTTGCTGCCAGTCGAAAAGAGCAGCCCATGAAGTGGCGACAGCGGGTTTCCTCCTTCAATATCTGTGTGGTCCTTAACCATATGTTTGATGCCATATAACCGTAAATAAAATGTGTTGAGTGTGTTATTAAATAAAACATTTCCTTCCTTATATCAGGTTTAGTTCAGTGGGTTTGTGTTTGCAGAACATCAGGTTTATTTAATGTGTTTATATTTGCAGAACGTCAGGTTTATTTAATGTGTTTATATTTGCAGAACGTCAGGTTTATTTAATGTGTTTATATTTGCAGGATGTCAGGTTTATTTAATGTGTTTATATTTGCAGAACATCAGGTTTATGTTTATATTTGCAGGATGTCAGGTTTATTTAATGTGTTTATATTTGCAGGATGTTAGGTTTATTTAATGTGTTTATATTTGCAGAACATCAGGTTTATTTAATGTGTTTATATTTGCAGGATGTCAGGTTTAGTTTAATGTGTTTATATTTGCAGGATGTCAGGTTTATTTAATGTGTTTATATTTGCAGGATGTCAGGTTTAGTTTAATGTGTTTATATTTGCAGGATGTCAGGTTTAGTTTAATGTGTTTATATTTGCAGGATGTCAGGTTTATTTAATGTGTTTATATTTGCAGGATGTCAGGTTTAGTTTAATTGTTTATATTTGCAAGATATTAGGTTTAGTTTAATGTGGTTATATTTGCAAAATAACAGGTTTAGTTTAATGTGGTTATATTTGCAAAATAACAGGTTTAGTGTACTGTGTTTATATTTGCAAAATATCAGGTTTAGTTTAATGTGGTTATATTTGCAAAATAACAGGTTTAGTTTAATTGTTTATATTTGCAAGATATCAGGTTTAGTTTAATGTGGTTATATTTGCAAAATAACAGGTTTAGTTTAATTGTTTATATTTGCAAGACATCAGGTTTAGTTTAATGTGGTTATATTTGCAAAATAACAGGTTTAGTGTACTGTGTTTATATTTGCAAGACATCACGTTTAGTTCAGTGCGTTTATATTTACAGGATATCTGGCAATAAGACAAGTTTAAACCAGGACTACCTGCCGGCAATGCGGTACACCTTGACGTATCCTCTGGTGCAGCACGGCGCTGATGGGGTGAAGGACGTCATTGACCTCATGGACAACTACGACATCATGAAGGACGACTTCGACAACATCATGGAGGTGTCGCGCTTCCCCAACAGTGAAGATCCACTGGGCCGGCTCGATACCAAGGTGATGACCACATGCTTACACTGGCTGGTAGGGGCGGGATGTAGGGGGTGGGGAGGTGTGGGAAGGAAGGAAATGTTTTATTTAAAGGTAGGGTCAACTCAAACAAGAGCCTTATGTGTTGGAAAGATGCCTACACGGACCACCAACACATATTGATACTTTAACAAATGAAAAACGCGTAATTTTAGAGTTAATAAAAAACCATCATTATTCCTGCTAACTGGGGGCAGCCATTTTGTTTCGTTTTTGTGACGTCCGGTGGTATAGCTTGGGGCGAAGTGACGTCAGCTCCGTCCATCTTCTCTATATGCACAGTGTAAACAAACGTCCTAATTTACGATACGGTGCTTCTCTTTCATCAACCTGACTTGTAAAACAACATAAATGACATGATAGTATAATAAACTATTTAACTAAATATATTTCAGGTTACATCAATAGAACGAAATGGAGTTATAGTATTTTTCTTTTTTAAAAAATCCAAAGAAAAAATGCATACTATTAGGGCTATTGGTAGGGCACGTTCGAGCAAAAACTACCACTCACGATACCCAAGTGATACTTTTCTTTTCTTTGGGATGACGTAATTGGTCAGTTTTGTGATTTTAGATGGGAATGTCTACTTAATGAAGGGTTTTACAGAATTACTTACAGTAATAAAGCAGGGTGGTTGGTAATGTCCATTACAATTTGAGGTGTATCCGTGCTGTTATCACACAATACCCTGTGATCTTCATAAAAGAAGCACGTCTTTTTAGTGTGTCTAGACAGTGTCTGGGGACCGTCTGAATATACACCTGCCAATCAGGAACGACAGAAAGGCCACGGAAAGAAAAGACCAAATAACCAAGAAAACACTCCAATTATTGTTTCAGTACGTGGGTTAATTTATGTACGAAACATAATACAGTTATTTCAACACTTTGACAATGGTGGTTTATTTTGTATTGAAAAATAATATATATAATTGGTGCTGGCTTACTAGGATGGATATAATTACAGAACATTGCGATGCATCTGCTAAAATCAGGTATATTTTGTTTCTTCGGTTCGAAGACTAATTCCTGACGTGACACGTTAGGTATTACGTAATCACCAGCTCGCCAGAGGGCATATTCACTGGGATGGTACAAAATGGCTGCGCCTGTTATATATAATAGCTGTCACATTTAACCATTTTATTAATTAACTATACGATTATACTTGTTGATATTAAGCAATAATGTGCATTATATATCGTTGAATATGCATACCAGGCCAAATGCCTTAATTGTCCCCTCTTTTAAGGATGCACTCAACACATTTTATTTACGGTTATATGGCATCAGACATATGGTTAAGGACCACACAGATACTGAGAGAGGAAACCCGCTATTGCCGCTTCAGGGGCTACTCTTTTCGATTACCAGCAAGTGATCTTTTATATGCACCATCCCACAGACAGGATAGTACATACCACGGCCTTTGTTACACCAATGGGTCCACTGACGGGGATCGATCCTAGACCGACCGCGCATCAATCGATGCTGAAAGTGTGTTGTTAACTAGTTGCTGAATAAATGCTGGTTATGTAAATAGTTTAATCAGAAGTGATTGCAGAGTTCATTTAGTTCTACAGAAGAAATACACAGTTGAGAAAATATTAACTGAACAGAGACATAGAGAAACTAGTTAAACAGGAAAGTTGTTTCCCTTATTTTAGTCTGAATAATTACTATGTGTATTAGAGAAAAAATAATATAATTAAATTAATTTGCCGGGGGCAGGACATATACCTGTAGTTGTGCTGAGTGTGTCATTAAATATAAAATTCCTTTCTTTGTTTATTTGTTTCTTTTTTTAAACATGGCTCCCATATGCAACAACCTTAGTTACAAATTATGGTCTAGCTATGTCTGTATTTTGTAGATAATTTGAATATTATATAAAAAATAAATTTAAGTTGCAGTTTAAAATGAAAATGCCTGGGAATTGTTTATTGTAAAAAGGATGCCGGCCCAAAGATGATGAATGTTTTATGACCATACGCAATAAAATATTTTAATTTACTTAGCATAGAGGGAAATTAGTTTATATTATTTCAAAGGCATCACCACATGATTGTAACTTTTCTAGTCATTGTATATTTTATAGACATCATATAATATTTGATATATAGTTGAACATGAATTAGTAGCTAAAGGTCAAGTATTTTTTCTTTAAATCGGAGTCCATTCATGGTAGTTCATATTATAACTAATTGGTTAGAAGAAGCGACTCCTTTATATAAATGGCATAAAATAAATATGCATACTAATAATAAATATTGTTCATTGTAGTAGTTGAAATATATGCACATTCATATTTTCTGGGCTAAAATATCTAGATATTACTACATTAACTGGAATAATTGTAACATTTCAGATGTTCCAATGATGAGGGATCTCTGGTCATTATAACAAAGTGGTTACTGCTATTTAAATAAAATGTGTGTGTGTGTACATGTATATCATTCTACGAGCGCATTAGACAAACATTATACTTAATCACGCACCAGCTCAGTGCATTTAACTGTATTTAGATATTTTTTTACACCTGGTCTTATTGTACTTAATGGCATCCACTGTTATCATTATTATAACAGCAATTTATTAAATATTTTAATCAACAATCTTTATTCAATTAACAAATTAAAATGTTTTCAAAACATTGACAATCAAAACATGAAACTATATCTGAAAATGTCTTATTTTTAATCTACATTTACCGCAATGTATTTGCAATTTATATATGATAAGACTAGTAGAGTAGTTCATTCCTGTACACGCATGCAGTATATCACCCATGTCAGCATAGTTCAGTGGTACAGGTAGATGCGATGGGATATATGATTGATTGCCCTTAGTGGACCCATCGCCTTTTATCTTACTTCAACCAGTGCCCAAGACTGGTACATTAAAGACTGTGATAACTATGGTTTAAACAACTTCCAGATCAGGTTGCCGGGGTCTGGATTAAAAATTAACGTTGCGGAAAGACACTGGCTTAAGATATGATAATAATCCAGCTCAGATTTCAAGATATCACTTGCCGGATTCGTTTCGAGTTGTGCTGTGTCATAGCCAGCTTTGTTTTGTAGATCCACATAGTCACGATCATGGCGGGACACACACACCTTCCCACCTACACCAAATTGAATTCTTAGGGGAACAAAAATAACAGTTAAAAGTTGATACACAAGTATCCACAAGCATCAAACACCTAGAGTTTGAGGATTTAAAAAAAAACAATGCACTGAGATTGGAATAGGTGATTTTAACAATTCATTAGCCATAGTAAAACACCTACCAGCCCTTCTCCTGTGTATACTGTGCACTGGTGCTAATAATACTACAGGTAGATCATAAAACCAGAATCCAACATGACCAAAACACTTTTATAATCACTAATAATTAACACGCAATTTGTGAAATATTTGTGCACATACCATGTTAAAACTATCCCAGTAAATTAATTATATTTAATGTACAATTGCAATGCATCTACAGTTCACCTGAGATTGACATTTGTTTAAGACAAAAATTAAAAATACAAACTTTACCTTCTACAAAATTGGGGGTTTCTAATTATCACATTTATTTTATCTCAAATGCCACGAGACACCCTACGTTTTGCTGGTAAAATAAAATGCAAGGTACCACATGTTATATGTGTTGCCTGAGTAAATCGATACATTGTTTTTATCAGTTAAATGTTTTATTACAAAATGTTTACATTATCAACAATGAAATCTAATTTTGTGAATCTAATTTTGTGAATTTGACTGTTGAACATTTGTGTTTTGCCTACAGTGTATTACTAAGAATAACACGTTTGAGTACCAGTGTCAATAAAATGGCGAGTTTTATTAGGAATAATTTTTGTCTGTTCAAGTATAGGCTAGAAGGCATTAAAAATATCATATCATATTTCTTTCCCATCTATGCCAATATCCAACTAGTCAATAAACCCTAACGGGGCATATATATACTGTTAGGGTATATATATATTAGGGTAGCCAGGATTGTTTATTGGGGGTGGAGTGGAGATAGAGGGTACTGCTTTTACACATTTTATGGGGTGACATGCATTATAAAAGTTGGTATTGTGAAAAAAGAGGTATATTCGAGAAGGCAAGGTCCTCTTGTGCCCAATCCCTGGCTACCCGGATACGCCAGTGCATATATGTGCAATTTAAAGTATATCAATCAATAGATTTTGGTTTCAACACGGGTACCTTTAGTAGTATTACTTGCATATTTAAAATATACTCAACAAAATGAATTAAGGGACAGTAGAATTGTGGTAATTATTTGCTAATGTCATATTATTTTAGTAAGTTTTTATCACATATAACTTCTAAACATTGTTTCAGTAACATCTGACCTATGTTACATGCAAACATCTTACACACGATGAGATTTTTGTGCATTTTTGTAAAACCTACCAAAATGCGCATTCTGCTAGGAATCATTACGCGTTGATTGTAAATATATTTGTCATTTTATTCTCTCTAAATTGCTGTTTAAATCATTAAGTTGAAGAACATTGGTTTTAGAACATGTCAAAACATAGACACTTTAGAACGAATGAAAACTTTTAAGGAAAAATGCCAAATATAGTTACTGGCCCTGTATTCATTTTGTTTTGTTAAATTACTGTATTAAAAATCATTAAACGTATTAACTTATTTTAACGGTTGATTATTAATTCAGTCAGTAGCTCAACACTACAGATGGAGCAGTTTACTCTGATAGCTTACATTTTGTATTTAATTAGTGTAATAAATATATATGTTATAACTGGTATGATAGCTTACATTTCATGTAATAATTAGTATAACAAATGTATCTGTTATAACTGGTTTTAAGGCTTTGCGTTGTTTGACAAATTGTTTTTCTAAAGTTGTTAAGAGCTTCTCACAACCTGCTACAATACCAGGGAGCCCAATTAACCATCTCAGTGTAGGATAAGGTTACTGTGCACACAGCTGGAAACACCCATGACCATTTCCAGTGTCTGCCATCCAAAGATAATTTGTTATTGTTTACAATTGCTTCCTGCTGCCAGTACATTTTCAAAGTATTAACAACACAGACCCAATTAGGTGTCTCAGAGCTGCTGCGAAATTAAACATTTACTGTATGCCACATGGACTCACTGCAAGATAACATTATTCTTGACTTAGATTTCATACAATTTGTCACATATGCTGGACTAAGAAAAACTTTATAAAATAGCTTACTGTGGCATGCTGGTTGGAGCTGTTTGTGTTCAAGTTCCAGGAGCCAGAATAAATTAAATAGTTCTTCATCAAATTACATCATGATTTATTATTATTAGCAGACAAAACGTTTAAGGTTTATACTAAAACAAATAACTGCTATCATCTAAAAGCAAAATATTTAGCAAAAATTAAGTTTCCGATTTTTAAGTGCATTCCAAAGTTTTCAGTGCAGTTTTCTCAGATTGAAGTGGAAAGAAGATAAGTGGTTCTGGCACTAACCCCTCGATGTATTTTCAAGACAATTTAGTGGTGTTCTTAGCCACTATGCACGTCAGTATTTTACGAACATGCAAAGTGTGCTCTATGCATTCTTCTAGTTATTGGAGTAAAATGATAATTACTTCCACGTACCACACACATATCGGACACTTAATTACATTTCTTTATGTTACTGTGCCCCGATGCGCGGTCAGTTTAGGATCGATCCCTGTTGGTGGACCCACTTGGTTATTTCTCATTCCAGTGATATGTACTATCCTGTCTGTGGGATGGTGCAGATAAAAGATCTCTTATTACTAACGGAAAAAATGTAGTGAGTTTCCTCTTTAAGACAATATGTCAAAATTACCAAATGTTTGCCATCCAATAGCTGATGATTAATAAATCAATGTGCTCTAGTGGTGTCATTAAACAAAACAAACTTTTTTTCTACTGGCAGTTAGTTTGTTGGGATTCATCACTTCAAAACATACTGGTTTTTATTTCTATTATTATTTATTACTACCGGTAGATGTGCTTAGCATGGAAAAGTTTAGAGGTGTTAATGTACAATTCCACGAAAACATCAACCTCAGGATGAAAATCCAGAATACACTTTCTGATACTTGCAAGGCCAAAGGCCCCAGGTAACTAAATCGTACTGCATAATTCATATTTATTACCTACGAAGTACAGCATAACGAGGGTCATATTTATTGTACGATTTCCCTCGTATGTCATAACTAAATCGTATGTCCTCCTGACATTGTCGTTTAACGATTGGCTGTTGTAATAGTACATTTCTTTCTGATTGGCAGATACGATATTCCACAGATACTACTTTCTTCATTCATACATTTTTACTACGAGCTGATCACGAGCTGTTTATGACATGCCATAATGACAAATACGTGTTTTTAATTAATTGAATAAAACATTAATTGATTATTAATGCTAACTTATATTACATTATGATATAGTTGTGACACATCAAACACTTAATTATGAATATAACGTTCACGACTGTTAGAAATCAATATTATACTAAGGTTGATGACAGTCACTTTTCACACCTTTGTTTTGGCTTTGTACATAATAAATATAGCATATCTTACCATAATTTCACTTGAAATCCACATTTCGTAAAAGGTACAATTTTTTAATTACAAGATTTTTTTCAAACACATTAAGATGCATTAGTAATTTTGCATTGGAATTTTTCCAACATTCTTTAAACGAAAATGTCAGGTACCCAATTTATAGTTATTATAAAGAGATGCAAAGTAACGACATTGGAATACTGACGTCATTCAAATTCAAAATTAGCTGTATTAATACAATGCTTTCGTCACATTAAAATAAAAACTGGTTGACTAACCTTGACCCCTGTCAAAATTCTATAACCAGCAGATAACTCTGTTTACAGGTCGGTATTTTTTTTATATAATTCTGGACCAAATATTAAGTTTAAGTTTTAAAAGATGAAAGAAATAAAAAGTACCTTTTGTCAAAGATATCATATCAAAAAATTACCATTGGAATCGGTTGGATATGTTTTATTTATTGTGTACGAAGCCAAAACAAGGATGCGGAAAGTGACTGTCGACAACCTTAGCAGACAACAAAATTGTGTAGAACGCAAATATGACTACTAATATTCGAGTAAATGATCTCGTCAAAATGGATGGAAGACTTGTTGGTAGGGTGCTTAGCATTATCCAACCCCTGAGAACATTTAATGTCTTAAATGTGCAAGGTACTTTCAATATTAACGTTTATCCGCAATCAAAATCCGCGGCTGCTAGCAGTGTTGTGACTCTGTCATTTGACCCACAGTAAGCTTGACTGATTCGTTGCAAATGTGTCCTGGTTATTACTTGATACATTTAACTTGTTACTAATTAATTCAATTACTGTATTTGTTTGCTTTTTAGTATAAACATGTTTTACAGTTTGCAGCTGTTGATACATGTGTACTCTTTACTTATGGGCATATAAATATGATGTCACTTTAGAACGGGTTGTGATTTGGTTTTCAGGATGTCAGTGAACAAACATTACTCCGCCGTTAAGGAAACGTTAGTTTGTAAACAATGACTGGAATGTTCATTTAGCAGGACAGTTCTACGGTAATAAACAGAATATTACATTTGTGCCCATGACAGACGATGTTTACGACACTAGTGCCTAAATTATCGTCTATCAACATACACAAAAAAAACTATTAGCAATTAAACCAAATTAGTGTGCTCAACAATGGACTAAATATCAGTCTCCAAAACTGTATAAACAACTGTTCATTAAATTTTCTTAAAATACACCTTTGACGTCACAGTAATGTCTCAACGCTCCATTATTTTTCTGTAATGGAGAGATAAAAGTCTACTTAATTAACCCACCAAAATCAGTAGTGTTAAACTCCATACTAACATATATTGGCATAAAGTTATTATTTAGTGGTGTATTTTAAGTAGGGGAATATCCTCGTAACTCTCCATTCCCTAACAGGCCTCGTCTCAATTATTTTTCAGGAATGTAGAGTTACTTGGACATTTCCCTAAACACATTTCAAGCATACTGTGCTTTTTTCAGTGGTGGTGGTACAAATGTTACGTGTGTTACTTTTACAATACAAAAGGGTTTTCTCATTCACAAAGCTGAGAGAAAATTGGGTGCCAAGCTGGATTCTCTGTTGGCATCTAGTGAAGGCTTCTTGCATAAAAGATGAATACAAAATTATTAACCCTTTTCCCACAAACCATGGTAACACCCATTGTAGAGGTATTATTATATACCCGTATGGGCTCAAATATACAAGGTAATATTTTTTCGATCTCTGCACAGTGTGCAGATTGCTTCTACAGCTACTGATTGGCTGGCTTAAAAATCACGACGTTTGGTTGGTTGCTTGCTATGGCCAGAACTTCACTTTCATTCATATAATGTTTCCATTCATTAGTCAGATTACACATACGTTACACAATCTACAAAGATTTACAAAAAGAAATGGACTCATTTGTTTCATAAACATGAAACGGTATATATTCATAAGCAGTGGCTTTAGTAATATATAAAAATAATTATTTTCAAATGCAAATACAGTTGTATTATTTTGTACTGTAAACATTTGACTGTAAAAAGTATGCCATTATGCTATGACGTCACTTACATTATGTCATGTAATGCACATAAGATTATGTGACGTAATGGCTGATGGCTTTGTTGTAGACTGCAGAGGAATTTTTACATTAAAAATCAGTTAAAATTGACAATGGGTAATAAAGAGAGTAAGCAACTTGCTACGAGGAGTTACGAATTATCTGTCTCTCGTGAATGAATGTTGTAAAACCCTCGTAGCTCGTTAGTTATTCTCTAATTATAAAATTAACATTATAGTTTTCGAATCACTAAAGTTAATATGTGATATGCATAATTGTTTTGTGGCATTAATGTACAGTTTGAAGCACTCTTCCATTTAAAGAATAACAGAATAAGTTTATGGATGCCTGTTCTTTCTTTCAGACGAAGGCAGCGTTTACGAGGACATACAACAAGGAAGTACACTTGATGCCGTACTCTAGTGGTATGGTCGCCAAGAAGAAGCAAGGGAAATCTGCTGCTGCTGCCGAAGCTGATGTTGATATGGAGGATGGCGGCGACCCGACCCTTGCCGTCGAGAGTGACGATGACGAAGATGACAATGTCGAACTTGACACAATGATTAAGGCAGGTTTTCAACTAGATTGGCAGTACTGATATTTCATCTTGTATTTCTCAATAAAAATACGGGTTGGTCGTAGTCCCCGTCGGTAAGCTCGACACAATGATTAAGGCAGATTTTCAACTAGATTGGCAGTACTGATATTTCATCTTGTACATCTCAATAAAAATACGGGTTGGTCGTAGTCCCCGTCGGTAAGCTCGACGACACAATGATTAAGGCAGGGTTTTCAACTAGATTGGCAGTACTGATATTTCATCTTGTACATCTCAATAAAAATACGGGTTGGTCGTAGTTGGTCTCGTAGTCCCCGTTGGTAAGCTCGACAATGATTAAGGCAGATTTTCAACTAGATTGGCAGTACTGATATTTCATCTTGTACATCTCAATAAAAATACGGGTTGGTCGTAGTCCCCGTCGGTAAGCTCGACACAATGATTAAGGCAGATTTTCAACTAGATTGGCAGTACTGATATTTCATCTTGTACATCTCAATAAAAATACGGGTTGGTCGTAGTCCCCGTCGGTAAGCTCGACACAACTAGATTGGCAGTACTGATATTTCATCTTGTACATCTCAATAAAAATACGGGTTGGTCGTAGTCCCCGTTCGACACAATGATTAAGGCAGGTTTTCAACTAGATTGGCAGTACTGATATTTCATCTTGTACAAGCTCAATAAAAATACGGGTTGGTCGTAGTCCCCGTCGGTAAGCTCGACACAATGATTAAGGCAGATTTTCAACTAGATTGGCAGTACTGATATTTCATCTTGTACATCTCAATAAAAATACGGGTTGGTCGTAGTCCCCGTCGGTAAGCTCGACACAATGATTAAGGCAGATCTTCAACTAGATTGGCAGTACTGATATTTCATCTTGTACATCTCAATAAAAATACGGGTGGGTCGTAGTCCCCGTCGTAGTCCCCGTCGGTTTTCAAGTACTGATATTTCATCTTGTACAATAAAAATATTGGTGGGTCGTAGTCCCCGTCGGTAAGCTCGACACAATGATTAAGGCAGGTTTTCAACTAGATTGGCAGTACTGATATTTCATCTTGTACATCTCAATAAAAATACGGGTTGGTCGTAGTCCCCGTCGGTAAGCTCGACACAATGATTAAGGCAGATTTTCAACTAGATTGGCAGTACTGATATTTCATCTTGTACATCTCAATAAAAATACGGGTTGGTCGTAGTCCCCGTCGGTAAGCTCGACACAATGATTAAAGCAGGTTTTCAACTAGATTGGCAGTACTGATATTTCATCTTGTACATCTCAATAAAAATACGGGTTGGTCGTAGTCCCCGTCGGTAAGCTCGACACAATGATTAAGGCAGATTTTCAACTAGATTGGCAGTACTGATATTTCATCTTGTACATCTCAATAAAAATACGGGTTGGTCGTAGTCCCCGTCGGTAAGCTCGACACAATGATTAAGGCAGGTTTTCAACTAGATTGGCAGTACTGATATTTCATCTTGTACATCTCAGTAAAAATACGGGTTGGTCGTAGTCCCCGTCGGTAAGCTCGACACAATGATTAAAGCAGGTTTTCAACTAGATTGGCAGTACTGATATTTCATCTTGTACATCTCAATAAAAATACGGGTTGGTCGTAGTCCCCGTCGGTAAGCTCAACACAATGATTAAAGCAGGTTTTCAACTAGATTGGCAGTACTGATATTTCATCTTGTACATCTCAATAAAAATATTGGTGGGTCGTAGTCCCCGTCGGTAAGCTCGACACAATGATTAAAGCAGGTTTTCAACTAGATTGGCAGTACTGATATTTCATCTTGTACAGCTCAATAAAAATATTGGTGGGTCGTAGTCCCCGTCGGTAAGCTCGACACAATGATTAAAGCAGGTTTTCAACTAGATTGGCAGTACTGATATTTCATCTTGTACAGCTCAATAAAAATATTGGTGGGTCGTAGTCCCCGTCGGTAAGCTCGACACAATGATTAAAGCAGGTTTTCAACTAGATTGGCAGTACTGATATTTCATCTTGTACATCTCAATAAAAATACGGGTTGGTCGTAGTCCCCGTCGGTAAGCTCGACACAATGATTAAGGCAGGTTTTCAACTAGATTGGCAGTACTGATATTTCATCTTGTACATCTCAATAAAAATACGGGTTGGTCGTAGTCCCCGTCGGTAAGCTCGACAATGATTAAGGCAGATTTTCAACTAGATTGGCAGTACTGATATTTCATCTTGTACATCTCAATAAAAATACGGGTTGGTCGTAGTCCCCGTCGGTAAGCTCGACCGACACAATGATTAAGGCAGATTTTCAATTAGATTGGCAGTACTGATATTTCATCTTGTACATCTCAATAAAAATACGGGTTGGTCGTAGTCCCCGTCGGTAAGCTCGACACAAAAGGCAGATTTTCAACTAGATTGGCAGTACTGATATTTCATCTTGTACATCTCAATAAAAATACGGGTTGGTCGTAGTCCCCGTCGGTAAGCTCGACACAATGATTAAGGCAGATTTTCAACTAGATTGGCAGTACTGATATTTCATCTTGTACATCTCAATAAAAATACGGGTTGGTCGTAGTCCCCGTCGGTAAGCTCGACACAATGATTAAGGCAGATTTTCAACTAGATTGGCAGTACTGATATTTCATCTTGTACATCTCAATAAAAATACGGGTTGGTCGTAGTCCCCGTCGGTAAGCTCGACACAATGATTACGGCAGATTTTCAACTAGATTGGCAGTACTGATATTTCATCTTGTACATCTCAATAAAAATACGGGTTGGTCGTAGTCCCCGTCGGTAAGCTCGACACAATGATTAAGGCAGGTTTTCAACTAGATTGGCAGTACTGATATTTCATCTTGTACATCTCAGTAAAAATACGGGTTGGTCGTAGTCCCCGTCGGTAAGCTCGACACAATGATTAAAGCAGGTTTTCAACTAGATTGGCAGTACTGATATTTCATCTTGTACATCTCAATAAAAATACGGGTTGGTCGTAGGCCCCGTCGGTAAGCTCAACACAATGATTAAAGCAGGTTTTCAACTAGATTGGCAGTACTGATATTTCATCTTGTACATCTCAATAAAAATATTGGTGGGTCGTAGTCCCCGTCGGTAAGCTCGACACAATGATTAAAGCAGGTTTTCAACTAGATTGGCAGTACTGATATTTCATCTTGTACAGCTCAATAAAAATATTGGTGGGTCGTAGTCCCCGTCGGTAAGCTCGACACAATGATTAAAGCAGGTTTTCAACTAGATTGGCAGTACTGATATTTCATCTTGTACAGCTCAATAAAAATATTGGTGGGTCGTAGTCCCCGTCGGTAAGCTCGACACAATGATTAAAGCAGGTTTTCAACTAGATTGGCAGTACTGATATTTCATCTTGTACATCTCAATAAAAATACGGGTTGGTCGTAGTCCCCGTTGGTAAGCTCGACACAATGATTAAAGCAGGTTTTCAACTAGATTGGCAGTACTGATATTTCATCTTGTACATCTCAATAAAAATACGGGTTGGTCGTAGTCCAGTGATAAAGCACTTGCTTGATGCATGGTCGGTCTAGGGATCGATCCCCGTCGGTAAGCTTATTGGGCAATGTCTTGTTCCAGCCAGTGCACTACGACTGGTGTATCAAAGGCTGTTTTTATGCGATACATCTGTGGGATGGTGCATACAGGGTTCGACCGTAAGAATTTGTCTCCCACGGCAATTTAAAAACAAAAGTTGTGGTGCACTGGTTGGAACTAAAAAATCCCCAATCAGTTGAATGGATCCACCTAGTTGGTTTGATCCTGCGACGCAAACACCTAAAGCCAGCACTCAACCGACTGAGCTAAAATGTATGCAGTCTTACCTTTTCACACAGCCCTCTTATTGGTTCCTTTAGCTATGAACGATGTATAAGATGTGGGGCTGAATTTACAAAGCCTGTTTGTCTTACACGCGTGTAACTACATACATTTCGGGGATGGGAATTCTCCTCGGATCAGCAGTTTTCCTCTCATGGAACATTGCGTTTCCTCGCATTTTAATCGTCCTTTCCTGGCATAGATATTAACGTAGGATTTCAAGAATTTCCGGGACCCCTCTAGATTTCCTCTTTTTTTTTACAGTTCACCTATTCCCACCCCAGACATTTGCAATGCTTAAACACCTGTGTTTAAGAAAAACAGGCTGCGTAAATTTGGCTCGTGATATTTTCCAGCGACAAGAAATGTTATTGACGGAGACTTGTTTTATTTCAGACTAAGAAGAAGCCGACTGGGAAAGGGAAGGAAGTGGTGTTACCGCAAAGTAAAAGTCGTAAAGGTCAAGGCAAAGGAAAAGGAAAGGGCAAAGGAAAAAGCTGATGTCCGCAGAATCTGCCTTGGACTTCATAGGGCTTACAATATATGTGTTTACACTGTGCTATATTTGTTAATGTACAGTATGCAATAAAGAACAGTTCAACGTCAAAAGCTGTGAACTCTATTAATTGCGTGTAAACCATTTACAGGCAGCAAGTTTCTTTAACTTTGACATAGGGTTCGATAAATCTACAGGACCTCGATCTCGGCTAATGAATGGTTGGTCTGGGCTAGTGGAAATTATCAACTGTATTAGATAGGGTACTAGTCAAAGCTTCTGTAAGGGCTCGTGACTTTCTCAAACATTTGTCAAACACTGGCTTTGCCTTCGAGAATGACCTGTGGTGTGGATCACATGACACACTTTATGTTGACTAGTGATGGTCTTGGGTTTCTGCAAGGTCCTTGGGATCATAGCTTCAGAATTATTCAATGATTATTTTAAGACTAGCGTTTCAGAGATATTTTACATTGCTCATACAAATGTGTTGAGTGCATTGTTAAATAAAACATTTCATCCTTTCCTTGTTCATACCAGCCAACTTGCTCCATACACTTTCAGGACTCAAAGAATTGAAAATTGTTGTAAACCTTGTAACGGCTATGCAGAATCAGCTTCATGAAACACATTTTGTTTTGGCACAACCCATCATGACTGTAAATGTTCTCCAAAAGTTAATATGTTAATGAAAAATGTGTTGTGCAAAACTAAGAAACGTTTGTGAGCAATGTGTAAGCAATTGTTCTCTCAATTTTTAGACTCTAGCTTTAATCATTGTTTAACTGCCAGTGTTAAAGGGACAGACCCTAGTTTCAACCTGTAAAAATTAACACTACGTTTAGTTGATCTACAAACCTGTAACACATTTGGATAAAGTTACAATTGAGTGAAACATGAGTCTGTGACTTTGACATGGTGAAATACCCTCTAAAAATAGACTAAAACTCGACTCCATAACTGTTAGTTCTCAGATGCACGTGCGTTTTTTAAAATATGAGAAATACATTTTGTGATATTAAAAACACCAGGATGACCAAAAACACTTCGAATGTACTGAAATTGATAACTGAAACCATAAAATCTAAGTAAAGTGTGTCCCTTTAGGGTAATAACACTTTTCTTCAACTCCATTGACACTGTGTGGCTAGCACTGTGTGGCTAGCTCTGTTTGTTTTTATTATCATTACAGGCAGACTTTGCTATCTCAACCTGTGTTATCTTGTTAGCCCAGGGAAGTTTGAAGTTGAGAAATGGTCCCATGACGTATTTTCATAAACTATTATGGTTATCCTGAGCCACCGATCCCTCCAGCTATTTGCTATCATCCTTCCAACAATAAGGTAACCACCTTGATTGACTGTATACATGCTAGCAATTTGTTGATGGTCTCGGGGGGGCAAATCCAGGATTTTGTAATATGGAGAGGGTGTCACAAAATTCTTAAATAGCAAATTGAGTATGTCGAAGGCAAATAAACTGAGCTCCCAAAGGGGGTAAGATTAGGGGGGGGGGGGGGGGGGGGGGGTTGAGGTGTTTGCATGCCAAATATTTTTGAAATAAATATGCTTAGATGCATTTTCAGGGCAAAGTTAATGGTGTATATTGTTGGTGAATTAAAAAAAAAAAAAGTAATTAAAAAGGGTATTTCAAACGGGTCATGTGAGCAGTTTTAATAGTTTTATTTTTTTAATTATTTTTTATTAGCCCAGAAATGTCGATAGTGTCAGGGATGGGGCCCTGAATCACTATCTTGGGAATTTTGAAGTTGAAAAATTGTCTCATAGCGTATTTTCATAAACTATTATGGTTATCCTGAGCCACCGATCCCTCCAGCTATTTGCTATTGTCCTTCCAACATTAAGATAACCACCTTGATTGACTGTATACATGCTATCAAATTGTTGATGGTCTTGGGGGCAAATCCAGGATTTTGTAATATGGAGAGGGTGTCACAAAATTCTTAAAAGGCAAATTGTTGATGGTCTTGGGGGCAAATCCAGGATTTTGTAATATGGAGAGGGTGTCACAAAATTCTTAAAGGGCAAATTGAGTATCGTATGTCGAAGGCAAATAAACTAAGCTCCCAAAGGGGATGAGATAAGGGGGTGGGGGGGAGTTGCATGCTGAATATTTTTGAAATAAATATGCTTAGATGCATTTTCAGGGCAATTTAGTGATGTATATTGTTGGTGAATTTAAAAAAAGAAAGAAAAAGGCATTAAAAAGGGCATTTCAAACAGGTGATGATGGGGTCATGTGAGCAGTTTTAATAGTCGAAATCATATTGACCTCTTATAAATTATATAGGTTTCATTATTACAAGAATGTTAAAGAAATGAACAGTACTTGAAATGATGAACCTTGATCTCTGAGATGTTGAACTAGTAGTTGTAAATACAGCTTTAATAAAAAAAAATATGGAACTGTGTTGCGATTTCTTGTCGTTTGTATCATCTACGTTCGTATGTTTTTAAATTATCGAAGGTTAGTTTAAACCACTTTCCATGGCGATGTGATTTCCACCAAGCCATGTATTGGTTACTGCACATTTTTAGTCACCTACCAGTCCAACCGGAGGGGACTATAGGTTTCGTCTCTGTCTGTCTGTCTGTCTGTCAGTCAGCCAGTCAGTCAGTCAGTCTGTCTGTCTGTCTGTCTGTCTGTCTGTCTCACATATAGATTTCCAGACGTTTTTCTCCTGCAACTCCATCAGTTGAAATTTTCTGTAAAGCTTTTCAATGTATTGTTACAGATCAAGTTTGAGTTTCATGACGATATACCCTCTTTTTTTGGACAGTTATGGCTTTTGAACTTAGGAGGCTCCATTGGTGTCGTTAAACAAAACAAACTTTGAACTCCAGAGACACACAAAAAAAAATCTTTTCCGGACTATTTTCACAAGACCTCAAGATACTGAGCTGAAATTTTGTGTATAGCTTTATCATATACCGTTACTGTTACAAAAATCAAGTTTGATTTTCATGACAATTTTGCCAATTTTTCACAGTTATTGCCCTTTAACTTAGGAAATTGGGTTTTTTTTTAGTTTGTAATGAAAAAATTAGGTTTTTTTAAGAGGTTTTTATATGAATTAAATTTAAATCTACATATAGTTGTCGATATGTCTGTATTATGGACTACAACTTGCAGGAAATAATTCAGCAGTGTCTGTGTGTGTGCGCGTGTTTGTGTGGTTTGTGTGTGTGTGCGCGCGCACATGTTTGTGTGTGTGCGCGTTTGTTTGTGTGTGTGCGCGCGCGCGTTTGTGTGTGTGTGTGTGCACACGTGTTTGTGTGTGTGTGCGCGCGTGTTTGTGTGTGTGCGCACGTGTTTGTGTGGTTTGTGTGTGTGTGTGCGCGCGAGAGTTTTTGTGTGTTTGTGTGGTTTGTGTGTGTGTGTTGTCTAGACGTTTATTATGTTATTAAAGTTGTTAACTATTGTTATATTTTAACACTGCATCGTTTGTTTACGTTGTAGAGTCAATTTCAACATTACTTTGATGATTTTCATTTCAACTTATTTTTGTGCTTATATCCAATTGAAGTTCAAGCACGCTGTCCTGGGCACACACGTCAGCTATCTGGGCTGTCTGTCCAGGACAGTGGGTTCGTTGTTAATTGTTAGTCACAAGAGTATATAGTGTCTTACACCTACCCATTAAGTCGTTAAAACTCGCTCTGAGCGGGAGCCAGTACCGGGCTGCGAACCCAGTACCTACCAGCCTTATGTCCAATGGCTAAACCACGACACCACCGATGCCGGTACCGGGCTGCGAACCCAGTACCTACTAGCCTTATGTCCAATGGCTAAACCACGACACCACCAATGCCGGTACCAGGCTTATGTCCAATGGCTAAACCACGACACCACCGATACCGGTACCGGGCTGCGAACCCAGTACCTACCAGCCTTATGTTCGATGGCTTTACCACGACAATACCGAGGCCGGTGATATATCTGTTTAATATGCAGTTACGTGCCGCAGTCTGTTACAGCTTAACGCAAGACGTGATTATGGCTTTACAATGGTCATGCAGCAGCTGGGACAGTGTATCAGAGGCGGATCCAGTGGTAGGGGAGGACCAGGAGACACGCCCTTTTTTATATGTTTATTTTTTCCATTGACGAGTTTTTCCATGTTTCCTTCTCCCGTTAGTATACCGCCCCCCCCCCCCCCCCCCCCCCAAAAAAAAATAAAAAATAATAATATATAAATAAATAATATATAAAAAAATCCTTGATTCACCTCTGCATATTTGCTCATGCCAAATGGGTTGTCCCGTCTCGTATAAACCAGATACATATTTATTCTGACAACTAATGAGGGTTAGACATAAACTGGGCACGTTAACTATTACCAAGACTAGGTAAATGGAAATTGTGTGTGTGTGTTTATGCATTTATGTACTGTATATGTGTGTGTGTGTGTGTGTGTGTGTGTGTGTGTGTGGTGTGTGTGTGTGTGTGTGTGTGTGTGTACACGGATGTAGGAAGGTGCCAGAAAGTGGGGGAGCACACCCATGTACATATAAACTCGTATTAATATATAAAAATCATCGATGCTGTTACAAAGTGGGGTGCACATGCCGCCCTAGCCCCCCCCACCCCCCCCCCGCTTCCTACGCCAGTGGTGTGTGTGTGTTAAATACGCACGTACGCATGCAAAACCCAATTCTACCAGTTGAAGTACCAGACCCTAGTTTCTAAACACTACCGCGTATTTTGCAGTATTAGAGCGGGGCGGGACTTAAGTCAATCGCTTAAGGTGTTTGCGTCACAGGATCGAACCACTTCGGTGGCCAGGCACTGAACCGGAGCCCATTCCTTCAGTGGCCAGGCAGCGCCCGTGACCAGGAAGAAGAGTCCGACACTGGACCGGAGCCCATTCCTTCAGTGGCCATGCAGCGCCCGTGACCAGTAAGAAGAGTCTGAACCGTAGCATATTCCTTCAGTGGCCAGGCAGCGCCCGTGACCAGTAAGAAGAGTCCGACACTGAACCGGAGCCCATTCCTTCAGTGGCCAGGCAGCGCCCGTGACCAGTAAGAAGAGTCCGACACTTAACTGGAGCCCATTCCTTCAGTGGCCATGCAGCGCCCGTGACCAGTAAGAAGAGTCTGAACCGGAGCATATTCCTTCAGTGGCCAGGCAGCGCCCGTGACCAGTAAGAAGAGTCCGACACTTAACTGGAGCCCATTCCTTCAGTGGCCAGGCAGCGCCCGTGACCAGGAAGAAGAGTCCGACACTGAACCGGAGCCCATTCCTTCAGTGGCCATGCAGCGCCCGTGACCAGTAAGAAGAGTCTGAACCGGAGCATATTCCTTCAGTGGCCAGGCAGCGCCCGTGACCAGTAAGAAGAGTCCGACACTGAACCGGAGCCCATTCCTTAAGTGGCCAGGCAGCGCCCGTGACCAGTAAGAAGAGTCCGACACTTAACTGGAGCCCATTCCTTCAGTGGCCAGGCAGCGCCCGTGACCAGTAAGAAGAGTCCGACACTTAACTGGAGCCCATTCCTTCAGTGGCCAGGCAGCGCCCGTGACCAGTAAGAAGAGTCCGACACTTAACTGGAGCCCATTCCTTCAGTGGCCAGGCAGCGCCCGTGATCAGTAAGAAGAGTCTGACACTTAACTGGAGCCCGTTCCTTCATTGGCCAGGCAGCGCCCGTGACCAGTAAGAAGAGTCCGACACTTAACTGGAGCCCATTCCTTCAGTGGCCATGCAGTGCCCGTGACCAGTAAGAAGAGTCCGACACTTAACTGGAGCCCGTTCCTTCATTGGCCAGGCAGCGCCCGTGACCAGTAAGAAGAGTCTGAACCGGAGCCCATTCCTTTAGTGGCCAGGCAGTGGCCGTGACCAGAAAGACGAGTCAGACACCGAACCAGAGCCCTTTCCTTCAGTGCCCATTCCTTCAGTGGCCAGGCAGTGCCCGGGATGCGATTAAAACGTAAACGTTTCTTTTTGTAGAAGGGAATCAATATTCTGATTTACAATGTTTATAAATACTTAAAATATTTTACATTTTTTACCTGGTTGTTTTTATTTTATTTTAGTTTTGTTATCGTTCGTTTGTTTTATTTAAAACATGTCATTCTGTTGACATTTAGGAACTTAAAAAAAAAATATTTGGTAGTAAACCCAAGACACTATACCGCCAACTCGACATAACGCCAAAAACTGCATTGGTAATTTGTGATCGTTAAATCGAGGTTATACTGTACTTTGATTTTATTGTTTAGATTATCCATTTACCTACATTCGAAGCGTTTCTGGTCATCCTTATGAAAAGAAATGTTTTATTTAACGATGCACTCAACACATTGTATTTACGTTTATATGGCGTCGGACATATGGTTAAGGACAAACACAGATATTGAGAGAGGAAACCCGCTGTCGCCACTTTATGGGTTACTCTTTTCGATTGGCAGCAAGGGATCTTTAATATGCATCATCCCACAGACAGAGCAGTACATACCACGGCCTTTGATATACCAGTCGTGGTGCACTGGCTGGAACGAGAAATAGCCCAACAGGCCCACCGACGGGGATCGATTCCAGACCGACCATGCATCGAGCAAACGCTTTATCACTGGGCTACGTCCCCGGGGAGACAGACCAATACATGGTATATATAAGGTTGTGAGAAAATTAAGAGATATGATTGGGGAGCCATGGTTCCATGATAACACCCCCCCCCCCCCCCCCATTTGGCTATTTCGCTGCCCGATAGTAAGGATTTCGGAAAGTGTTCGCCCTTTGTAAATTTATATAGTATTTTTTTTGTCCTACTGTATATAAAAAGGTAAAAAATATGGCTTTGTGCCCCCCCCCCCACCACCACCACCACACACACACACACACACACACACACACACACACATACACATACGAGGTTGTGCCCACCCTTTAATACTCCAGATATCTTTCCGTCAGGGCGTTGAATATAAACGCAAAATAACTGCCGCTTTGAATACAGTTTATGTTGTGTAAACAACAATTCAGTAACTAAAATACACAACACTATATGCAGTGAACACGCTAT
Organism: Gigantopelta aegis; assembly: GCF_016097555.1. NCBI lineage: Eukaryota > Metazoa > Mollusca > Gastropoda > Neomphalida > Peltospiridae > Gigantopelta > Gigantopelta aegis. Next base: position 29,402,607 of record NC_054705.1, read on the forward strand.
AAAATCAAAAACACAACACGAATTATAATATTATTATATAGTATAGTATAATAAAATCATAAACGACTAATTCCGAACATTGCCGACAGTTTCCGAATATATACTAGCTACTATCTTGCCTTACTTCTAAATGTTGGTCAACTAATATAAAGGTCACCCGTTTCCTGTCGTGTATCTCTTACCGAACGTATGTAAGTAATTTTTATATGCATCAAAATTAAAACTTAGAAGTGTTTAATTATAATGCTGATTAAGCCAGTCACTCTGCAACATTTTTGTTTTACTTAAAAGAAAATTAGTTACAGTTAAAGGATGGAAGTTGTAAATAACCTACATATGTCATATAGCTTTACGTGTCACACTGTCAGTGGTGCGGGGTTTGTGGAGGTGGTGGTTCAATGAACCGTCCGCCTTAGTAAGTCATGTTAGGATAGACGGGTCAATATATAACATGGGGTTGGGGGTGGGAGTGCACTTCACTCTAGCTACGTGTCATGTGTGTACCTGTTGAAGATACCTGGCGTTAATGTAAACAAGGAAGGTGTTTCGACTCGAGCTGTGTAACTGTAACATACATAGCCCTTCATCTTCTAGCATTGAACATCTCAGCATGGCCGTACCACTTTTTTTTCTTCTTTTTTTTGTGGGTTCGTTTTGTTATATCTGTGACATGGACGTACATGGGGGGGGGGGGGGGGGGGGGGGGGGGGGTTCGATGGGTTCGACCGAACCACCCCTGAAATCGCTTTTTTATATTTTAATATATCTGACATTATTATATTTACTCAACAAAGAAATATATGCCCAATATCTCTGCAATCTACTTTGGAACCCCCCTTTTCAAAATCCTATGTACGCCCATGTGTAAAAATGTCGTCACAGATGAATTTGATAGGAGAGTGTGGCAACCTCGAGCCGTACCACTACACTGTTCCGGGTAAGACATTTATGTACGGTAAGCCAGTAAGGCCATGAAGAGTACCGTTACATCGACAAAGATATGAGCTGCGTCACGATTTGGACAAATTTGTTATTTTAATACGGACGGTCAAGCAGAACAGGTTAAGATACCTTTGATAACCTAAATGGAATTACATTAAAACAGTGTGGTGGGAGTCAGGGTTAGGTTAAGTCTATGTATTGCTACTTGGGGAAAATATTTTGAAAGGTAAAATATTAATTAATGAGCATATTTATACAATAAAACCAGCAAAAAAAAAACCCCAACCCCCCCACCCTACCCCCCCCCCATTTTGTTAAGAACGCCATTTTAAAAATAATTTCTTTGAAAAATGACCAATACATATTCCACGCATCCTACCCCCAACCCACTAAAAAGAACAAAAACAAAAACAAAGAACCCCAATCCCCCCCAAATAATAACAACAAAAAACAACCCTCCACCCCTCCCCCTCCCAACACCCCCCCCCCCAGCAAAAACAACAACAACCGTCCCACACAAAATACCCCTACAACAAAAACAAAACAACAAAACAAAACAAAATCCAACAACTAGAAACATCTACTCTTCGCATTACATATACTGAACTAGGTAACTCCAGATGGCGTCCAACAACACTTGGTACGGATAATTATCGTTCCGCAAAGTTTTCATTCCATATTTTCGATATCCCATTACCTGAGGTTAAAAATAAAGCCCGCAATAAATGTCACAATAATGAATAACGAGCCCAGACGTGTATCATAAGATTATTGATGAACTAGAAGTTTATGAATATCAGACATGATGTAATAAGTAAAGAATGCTTGCTCATGATTCTCGCATATCTGGACGTCAACATTTTTTTTTTATGGGGAATGATTAATTTCTTCCCTAACTTAGTTAAAGATTTGTTTTGTGTAAAAACACCACTAGAGCACATTGATTTATTAACCATCGGCTATTAGATGTCATACATTTGGTAATTCTGATATATAGGCTTACTTAGAGAGGAAACCCGCAAGTAGCAAAGAGTCCTTTATATGCACAATCCCACAGACAGGATAGCACATACCACGGCTTTTGATATACTAGTTTTGGTGTACTGGCTGAACAAGAAATAGTGCAATGGGCCCATCGACGTGGATCGATCCTAAACCGACGGCGCATCAGGCGAGCGCTTTACCACTGGGCTACGTCCCGCCCACTTCCTGATTTGGATTATGGGGAACCATTTAAGATATTGCCATATTGAGGATTGATATTTAATCCTTTTTTTTTATATTACTTTCATTTAAATTCATAAGCTAAGAGGAGTTAAAATTACTCACCTTGATATCGTGGAGTGACAGAGAGCCATATTGGTAGCTCCCTTTAAAGTGCGAGATCTGGCTCGTATGTGGGTAATTTCTGGCATATTTCTATCAGAGAATTGTTCAAACACGCCTGTCGTGGGCACGACCTCTGACATCGCCAGAGACTTCTGACTCGTAGTGATATGTAACGGCGCTATGGCACTGAATATGTCACTTGCTTAACAGCGACCTCTGGCGGATTAGTACCGGTACTGCGGTACCTCGATGCCATTATACTATGCCAATCCCCAGATCTTGTTTCGATTAACACGGTTCAGTTACAGACGAGCGAGCGATGCCGCTCGTGAAGTACCGTGACGCTGGCGGGGACACGTTTCTCGTGCTGGAAGTCGACGGCTATCTCTACCCTAGGACGTCGGAAGAGGTGGTGCGAGGCATCAAGGATGTCACCATACGAGATGATGACGTCATGATTTGCTCCTACCCAAAGAGTGGCATGTACCTTTTTTATTTTGTTTAAAGCTTCATTTTCATGTTTTCGAGATAACAACCCCCCCCCCCCCCCCCAAACCCCCCCTCAACAACAACAACAAAAACCATAATCGCGAAAAACGTCGAGGTGCTTTTGAGCCTAGTATATTTTTTCTTTCTGCCTCCCTACCTGGCCTGCGTTTCTCTCTGTCCTCTTGTCTGTCTGTCTGTCTGCCTGTTTTTATTTCTATTTATCTGTCTGTCTGCCTGTCTGCCTGTCTCTCTATCTCCTTGTCTGTCTGCCCGCCTGCCTGCCTGCCTGCCTTTCTGTCTGTCTGTATGTCTGTTTGTCTTTCTATCTTTGACTGTCTGCCTGTCTGTCTGCCTGCTTGTCTGTCTGTTTATCTATCTGTCTATCTGTCTGTCTGTCTGCCTGCCTGCCTGCCTGCCTGCCTGTCTGCCTGCCTGCCTGTCTGTCTGTCTGTCTGTCTTTTTGTTTGTTTGTCTGTCTGTCTTTCTATATATCGGTCTGTCTGTTTGTCTGCCTCTTTGTCTATCTGTTTGTTTGTCTGCCTGCCTATTTGACTGAATGTCTGTTAGCATGTCTGTTTGTACTCACTGGGTGTGGGAGAACACGACTGAGTTCTATTACTATGTTTTATCACCAGGTACTCACTGGATGTGAGAGATAACACGACTGAGTTCTATTATTGTGTTTTATCACCAGGTACTCACTGGGTGTGGGAGATCTCACTAGGTGTTGGGAGATAACACAGCTCAGTTCTATTACTGTGTTTTATCGCCAGGTACTCACTGGGTGTGGGAGATAACACGACTGAGTTCTATTACTGTGTTTTATCGCCAGGTACTCACTGGGTGTGAGAGATAACACGACTGAGTTCTATTACTATGTTTTATCTCCAGGTACTCACTGGGTGTGGGTGATAACACGACTGAGTTCTATTACAGTGTTTATCACCAGGTACTCACTGGGTGTGGGAGATAACACGACTGAATTCTATTATTGTGTTTTATCACCAGGTACTCACTGGATGTGGGAGATAACACGACTGAGTTCTGTTACTATGTTTTATCACCAGGTACTCACTGGATGTGGGAGATAACACGACTGAGTTCTATTACAGTGTTTTATCACCAGGTACTCACTGGGTGTGGGAGATAACACGACTGAGTTCTATTACAGTGTTTTATCACCAGGTACTCACTTGGTGTGGGAGATAACACGACTGAGTTCTATTATTGTGTTTTATCACCAGGTACTCCCTGGGTGTGGGAGATAACACGACTGACTCCTATCACTGTGTTTTATCACCAGGTACTCACTGGATGTGGGAGATAATACGACTGAGTTCTATGACTGTATTTTATCGCCAGGTACTCACTGGGTATGGGAGATAACACGACTGAGTTCTATTACTGTGTTTTATCGCCAGGTACTCACTAGGAGTGGGAGATAACACGACTAGGTTCTGTTACTGTGTTTTATCACCAGGTACTCACTGGGTGTGGGAGATAACACGATGCATCCTGTCGGGGACAACCGATCTTGTCGTGGCGGAAAAGGATGCACTGCAGCTGGAGTTTATTCCGAATTCCACCCTGGAAACGTTCGCCTCGCCAAGAATACTGAACTGTCATATCTGGTACCGACAGCTGCCCGGGCAGTTAAAGCAGAAGAACTGCAAGATCATCTTTGTGAGCAGAAACCCGAAAGACGTGGCGGTTTCGTTCTTCCACCACCACAAGAAGCTGAGGCAGTATTACGAATATACCGGACAGTGGGAAAACTACCTGCCGCTCTTTCTAAACGGACAGGGTATGTTGATACTGCTGAAACAGGCTTTGGCAAGAAATATCATAAATAAGCTGTGTGTGTATAATGTGTGTGTGTGTGTGTGTGTGTGTGTGTGTGTGCGCGCGCGCGCGCGCGCGATCGCGTATAATGTATGTGCGTGTATGGAATGTGTGTGTGTGAATGTGGGTACGTTTGTGTGTATAATGTGTGTGTACGTGTGTGTATGTGTGTATACTGTGTATGTGTGTGTGTGTGTGTGTGTGTGTGTGTGTCAGTGTGTGTGTGTATGTGTGTACAATGTAATTAAAATTAGCTCCACTATTACATGTGGATCTAACAGCAGCTCGTTGGAGCTCATGTCCAGTTGACCTTTCATTCGACCAATCAAAACCTTACTTCCAAAATCATGCCAGTGATTTGAAAAGAATTTGAAAACATTCGGGATTATGCCGAGGGTATACGAAATAATTCGGGTGAATTACGAAGTATGCCGAAAACATAATTACAATATAAAATTTTATGTAAAATTCGTTTCAACACAACAACAACAAAAAAAAAAACCGTGAAGGTATAGCCATAAAATCTAGTTTATTACGATGCCAGGGTTGGGGTGCCCTGATTCATCGCCTCACAGAATATGAATTAGATTATACACGCTAAATACTGGGAGTGCATACACTTTGTGGTAGTATGCTGATTATAGTAATAGTAATACTTATACAAATAATGGTGATGGTGGTATATTTAATATTCATGCATATGTACATGTAGATAGTAGTATTATAAATGGCTAGTTAATAGAAATATATTTAAATAGGCTGGCTGATGTTGAAATAGACCAACAAGTTCACCTATTGCATAAATAGGTTCGCCCGATATTTTTAGAATTTGTATGCTACCGAATAACGCTATAAAAGGCGAAGTGTAATTGGTCGATATTAAAATTATTATTTATAGATGAAATGTCACCTGGACATGGGAGTCCACGGAATGCTGTTAGATCTACTGGTAGACCCAGTAGAGCTAATTTTAATCAGATTGGTGTGTGTGTATGTATAACGTGTGTGTGTGTATGTATGTGTGTGTGTGCGTGCTTGCGTACGTGCGTGCGTGTATGTGTGTGCGAGCAAAATCTATAGAAAAATTCAATTCATGTTCCCCACACAATATTTAAAAAAGGAAAATTCGCTTTGAGCAGTGAGAAGGGATTTCGACCCCTGAAACCCAGCCTGTGCCCCGTCTACTACACAAGTGCCTTATATGGACGCATGTTCGAACACACAAGTCAGCTAGGTGTGGAGAGGGTAGGGGATAACGTTTGCCACAGTGTGGATACCAGGCACAGGCGTACGGGCTCCCATTTTTGAGGAGACAGGCTGGCTTTAGTTCAAATTAAACGAAAATGCCTGAATCTGCATAACAACATTTCGAGGGGTTAGTGCCTGAACCACTTATCTCCTTTCCACTTCAGTCTGAGAAAACTGCACTGAAAACTTTAGAATATTTTACTTTTAGATGCTAGCAGTTATTTGTTTTAGTATAAACCTTAAAAGTTTTGTCTGCTAGTAATAATAGATAATGATGTAATTAGATGAAGTACTATTTAATTTATTCTGGCTCCTGGAACTTGAACACAAACAGCTTCAACCAGCATGCCCGAGCAAGCTATTTTATAAACAGTTTTTCTTACAGTCCAGCATATGTGACAAATTGTGTGAAATCTAAGTCAAGAATAATGATATCTTGCAGTGAGTCCACGTGGCATACAGTAAATGTTTAATTTCGCAGCAGCTCCGAGACACCTAATTGGGTCTGTGTTGTTAATACTTTGAAAATGTACTGGCGGCAGGAAGTAATTGTAAACAATAACAAATTATCTTTGGATGGCAGACACTGGAAATGGTCATGGGTGTTTCCAGCTGTGTGCACAGTAACCTTATCCTACACTGAGATGGTGAATTGGGCTCCCTGGTATTGTAGAAGGTTGCTAGAAGCTCTTAACAACTTTAGAAAAACAATTTGTCAAACAAAGCAAAACCTTAAAACCAGTTATAACAGATACATTTGTTATACTAATTATTACATGAAATGTAAGCTATCATACCAGTTATAACAGATATATTTATTACACTAATTAAACACGAAATGTAAGCTATCAGAGTAAACTGCTCCATCTGTAGTCTTGAGCTACTGACCGTTAAAATAAGTTAATACGTTTAATGATTTTTAATACACAGTAATTTAACAAAACTAAATAAATAAGGGCCAGTAATTATATTCGGCTTTTTACCTTAAAAGTGTTCACTCGTTCTAAAGGGTCTACGTTTTGACATGTTCTAAAACAAATGTTCTTCAACAGCAATTTAGAGAGAATAAAATGACAAATATATTTACAATCCACATGTAATGATTGCTAGCAGAATGCGCATTTTCGTAGGTTTTACAAAAATGCAAAAAAATCTCATTATGTGTAAGATGTTTACATGTAACATAGGTCAGATGTTACTGAAACAATGTTTAGAAGTTATATGTGATAAAAACTTATGACATGACATGATATGACATTAACAAATAATTACCACAATTCTATTGTCCCTTAATTCATTTTGTTGAGTACATTTTAAATATGCAAGTAATACTACTAAAGGTACCCGTGTTGAAACCAAAATCTATTGATTGATATACTTTAAATTGCACATATATGCACTGGCGTATCCGGGTAGCCAGGGATTGGGCACAAGAGGACCTTGCCTTCTCGAATATACCTCTTTTTTCACAATACCAACATTTATAATGCATGTCACCCCATAACATGTGTAAAAGCAGTGCCCTCTATCTCCACTCCACCCCCAATAAACAATCCTGGCTACGTCAGCACATGATATTTTTAATGCCTTCTAGCCTATACTTGAACAGACAAAAACGATTCCTAATAAAACTCGCCATTTTATTGACACTGGTACTCAAACGTGTTATTCTTAGTAATACACTGTAGGCGAAACGCAAATGGTCAACAGTCAAATTCACAAAATTAGATTTCATTGTTGATAATGTAAACATTTTGTAATAAAACATTTATCTGATCAAAACAATGTATCGATTTACTCAGGAAACACATACAACGTGTGGTACCTTGCATTTTATTTTACCAGCAAAACTTAGGGTGTCTCGTGGCATTTGAGATAAAATAAATGTGTTAATTAGAAACCCCCAATTTTGTAGAAAGTAAAGTTTGTATTTTTAAATTTTGTCTTAAACAAATGTCAACCTCAGGTGAACTGTAGATGCATTGCAATTGTACATTAAATGGAATTAATTTAATGGGATAGTTTTAACATGGTATGTGCACAAATATTTCACAAATTGCGTGCTAATTATTAAAGTGATTATAAAAGTGTTTTGGTCATGTTGGATTCTGGTTTTATGTTCTACTTGTAGTATTATTAGCACCAGTGTACTGTATACACAGGAGAAGGGCTGGTAGGTGTTTTACTATGGCTAATGAATTGTTAAAATCACCTATTCCATGTTTAGTGCATTTTATTTTTTTAATCCTCAAACTCTAGGCGTTTGATGCTTGTGGATAGTTGTGTATCAAGTTTTAACTGTTATTTTTGTTCCCCTAAGAATTCAATATGGCGGAGGTGGGAAGGTGTGTGTGTCCCGTGATCGTGACTATGTGGATCTACAAAACAAAGCTGGCTATGACACAGCACAACTCGAAACGAATCCGGCAAGTGATATCTTGAAATCTGAGCTGGATTATTATCACATCTTAAGCCACTGTCTTTCCGCAACGTTAATTGTCAATCCAGACCCCGGCAACCTGATCTGGAAGTTGTTTAAACCATAGTTATCACAATCTTTAATGTACCAGTCCTGGGCACTGGTTGAAGTAAGATAAAAGGCGATGGCTCCACTAAGGGCAATCAGTCATATATCCCATCGCATCTACCTGTACCACTGAACTATGCTGACATGGGTGTTATACTGCATGCATGCGTGAACTACTACACTAGTATATAAATTGCAAATACATTGCGGTAAATGTAGATTAAAAATAAGAAATTTTCAGGTATAGTTTCATGTTTTGATTGTCAATGTTTTGAAAACATTTTAATTTGTTAATTGAATAAAGATTGTTGATTAAAATATTTAATAAATTGCTGTTATAATAATGACAACAGTGAATGCCATTAAGTACAATAAGACCAGGTGTAAAAAAAATATCTAAATACAGTTTAATGCATTCGTCATCAGCATTGATCTGGTGCGTGGTTAAGTATAACGTTTGTCTAATGCGCTCGGAGAATGATATACATGTACACACACACATTTTATTTAAACACACTATAGCAGTAACCACTTTGTTATAATGACCAGAGATCCCTCATCATTGGAACATCTGATATGTTACAATTATTCCAGTTAATGTAGTAATATCTAGATATTTTAGCCCAGAACATACGAATGTGCATACATTTCAACTACTAGAATGAACAATATTTATTATTAGTATGCATATTTATTTTATGCCATTTATATAAAGGGGTCGCTTCTTCTAACCAATTAGTTATAATATGAACTACCATGAACGGACTCCGATTTAAAGAAAAAATACTTGACCTTTATCTACTACTTCATGTTCAACTATATGTCAAATATTACATAATGTCTATAAAATATACAATGACTGGAAAAGTTACAATCCTGTGATGATGCCTTTGAAATAATATAAACTAATTCCCCTCTATGCTAAGTAAATTAAAATATTTTATTGCGTATGGTCATAAAACATTTATCATCTTAGGGCCGGCATCCTTTTTACAATAAACAGTTCCCAGGCATTTTCATTTTAAATTGCAACTTAAATTTATTTTTTATATAATATTCAAATTGTCTACAAAATACAGACATAGCTAGACCATAATTTTTAACTAAGGTTGTTGCATATGGGAACCATGTTTAAAAAAAAGAAAGAAAGAAAGAAAGGAATTTTATATTTAATGACACACCCAACACAGCTACAGGTATGTGGTGTCAGACATGTAGTTAATGACCACAAATATATTTTAGAGAGGAAACTATGGGCAGCTATTTTTTGTATTAGCACCAAGGGATCTTTAATATATGCATCATCCCACAGACAGGATAGCACATATCATGGTCTGTAACACCAGTTGTAAAGCACTCGCTCGAACGAGAAATAGTCCAATGATTCCACTAACAGGGATCGATCCTAGACTGACCGTACACCAGGCCAGCACTTTACTACTGGGCTACGTCCTGCCCCAGGCAAATTAATTTAATTATATTATTTTTTCTCTAATACACATAGTAACTGTTCAAACTAAAATAAGGGAAACAACTTTCCTGTTTAACTAGTTTCTCTATGTCTCTGTTCAGTTAATATTTTCTCAACTGCGTGTTTCTTCTGTAGAACTAAATGAACTTTGCAATCACTTCTGATTAAACTATTTACATAATCGGCATTTATTCAGCGACTAGTTAACAACTCACACACATTCCAGATGTCTAAGCACTAAAGACCGGTCATTGTGATGCGTAAACAATTACTTCTAGCTACTTCTGCCAGCGTTGTTATTTCTTTGTAAGCCAAAACACCCAGCCAGAGATAGTTTACATAAAACACCATTGCTGGATGCAAACACTTAGAGCTAGCATGTGTCATTAGCATGTCATGCGCTATGGCACCTAGGATTCAATCTTCTCAGACCGTTTACAGCCCACAACACTCCAGTGTTGTGAGCTAACGTGTTATGTCTGTCAGCTATGGGTAATTCTAAAGAGACAGAATAAGGTAGTGCTGAAAACATGGTTTTTGCCTTTTGTGGAAATGGACATAAAAAATAATTGGTTTGGGTTCTGTTCTATAAAAGCATAAATAAATGATTGGTTTGAATGAGACATTGTGAAATGATAGTACACCTTCCCATGATGCTGACAAGGTGATTAACTCATGTTTGTATAATTCACCATATAATGGGTTCTGGCACTAACCCCTCGATTTATTCATATTAGCATAACCGTGTGAAAGCTATATACGGTTTCGTACGAATCACTACGCATTTTTACATGGATTACAACTAATTTTGAGCGTAGAATGATGGAAATACATGGTAAAAAGGCCTCTGGTCAACACGTTTTGACCGAATATCTATTTCGTTTTTGCCCGAATTTGAGGATTCACCCCCCCCCCCCCCCCCCCCCCCGCCACCGATTCGTATGCTACCAGGGGACGATGTTTTAGCTACTCTGCAAGAATTCACGCTGTTGAGCATTAGCGTTAATTTTCCCAATAACTTACATTTATTTATTTATTTATTTATTTATTGAGAGTGGTACTAACCGCAAATATTGTAATCATGTTATTGATCACCATCGCCGTATGCTACATACATTTAATACTGTAGTACTTTAGTAAATAACATCCAGCTGACAAAGATTTCAAAGTGCACCCTACATTTGTTAGCTCAGTTAGCTACAAAACATAACCTCTCAAAACCGAATTCCTCTTATAACCGGACTTAAGGACAGGCGCGGATCCAGGATTTTTTAACAGACGGGGGCCCAAAAGCCGTTCTTGTTTTTGAAAATAGAATTTAAAGGTCCTTGACAGATGGTCGGGATAAGTTTGCATTTTTGGTGTATTCTGTAATATATTGTTTGACCAGAAGTAGGGGTGGGGGGTGGGGGGGGGGGGGGCCGGAATGAGAATCACTGTATATATATTCTGCTGTAATTAAATTGAATCATTTATACCATGTGACTGAACAATAATTACTAGTCTTCTTCACAGAAACATATTAATTACCAATACACACATTACAGGAAAAAATGTGATCAATCACTTCAGAGAGTATTGGGTGCAGGACGTAGTTCAGTGGTACAGCGCTCACTCGATGTGCGGTCGGTCTGGGATCGATCCCCGTCGGTGGGCCCATGGGGCTATTTCTCGTCACAGCCAGTGCACCACGACTCTGGTATATCAAAGACTGTGGTATGTGCTATCCTGTCTGTGGGATGGTGCATATAAAAGATCCCTTGCTACTAATGGAAAAACATAGCGGGTTGCCTCTCTAAGACTAAATGTCAAAATTACCAATTGTTTGACATCCAATAGCCGATGATTAATAAATCAATGTGCTCTAGTGGTGTCGTTAAACAAAACAAATTGCGTCACTTATACCGTGTGATTGAACAATAATTACTAGTAGTCTTCTTCACGGAAAGCCGATTATTAATAAATCAATGTGTTCTAGTGGTGTTGTTAAACTTGTAACAAACTTCACAGAAATTTCGCTAAAAAGCGACGTTGAAAATCCATACTGGACGCTAAAAATTGATATTTATTAAAGAAAGAAATGTTTTATTTAACGACGCACTCAACACATTTTATTTACGGTTATATGGCGTCAGACATATGGTTAAGGACCACACATATTTTGAGAGGAAACCCGCTGTCGCCATTACATGGGCTACTCTTCCGATTGGCAGCAAGGGATCTTTTATTTGCGCTTCCCACAGGCAGGATAGCACAAACCATGGCCTTTGTTGAACCAGTTATGGATCACTGGTCGGTGCAAGTGGTTTACACCTACCCATTGAGCCTTGCGGAGCACTCACTCAGGGTTTGGAGTCGGTATCTGGATTAAAAATCCCATGCCTCGACTGGGATCCGAACCCAGTACCTACCAGCCTGTAGACCGATGGCCTGCCACGACGCCACCGAGGCCGGTATATATTTATTAAAGGGACACACCCTAGTTACGGCTATTTGTTAACCATTACGGCGTTGTTTTTCGCTATTAAACCCCATTTTTCACAAATAAAATTGCACTTTACTTACATTTTATTATTTAGGATACACATTTCCATTCACCTGAAGTGCTTTTTGGTAATCCTGATGTTTGTAAAACCACGAAATGCATTTTTTGCATTTTTTCACAAGACGTGTTGTCGAGAAAAAACCGTTAAGCAAGCGAGGTCCAATCTATTTTTAGAGGGGATATTTCCATTTCAATGTCACAGACGGTTCGCGCAATCAACATCCGATTTGTTGTTCATTTGTGAGATTTTTCTTCACAGTTCGTGAACATTTTCAGTAACAATAAAGTTCAGACAAGTAAGTGTCTCAATACAAAACGTTACAAACCCTTAAAACCAATAATTTTGCTAAGTCTTACGATATCTGGAGAGGGGATACAACCAGGACAGAACAGTTGGAACATGTCCAGGAGAGGTGAAACGAACGCACCCCAAGTCTGTGAAATTTGTCGTGACGTAGGCATTGTTGTGCTTCGAGCGACATCTACCGGTGACATCAGAATACTAACTTTCAAAATAATTTCAAGCAATTGGGACATGGGGATTCCCATGGTATTTATCGATATAAAACCTGCTTTTTCACTCCATTTGATAAAAACGTGATCTAAGTGTGTTACAGGTTTGTAGATTAACCAAATTATAATTTATTTTCGCTGGATGGAACTAGGGTGTGCGGCTTTAATATTATATTATATATTGCCTCTCTTTCTGTGTTAACTAAACAGTGGATTCGGGATCGTGGTTCGAGTATATGCTTGAGTGGGAAGCAGCGATCGCCAATAATGCAACACAGCCCATTCTTGTACTGCGATACGAAGATATCAAAGAGGTGAGTCTTTAACTTTCATTTCAAACTTGTCTTTCTTCCTATAGCCACGTTCTAGCCAGTGCTCCACAACTGGTGTAATAAAGGCCGTGGTATGTACTATCCTGTCTGTGGGATGGTGCATATAAAAAATCCCTTGCTGCTAATCGAAAAAGAGTAGGCCATGGAGTGGCAACAGTGGGTTTCTTCTCTCAATATCTGTGTGGTTCTTAACCATATATCCGACGCCATACATGTATTGAGTGTGTTATTAAATAAAACATTTCCTTCCTTCCTTGTTATAGCCAGTTTATGTTCCATCACACTGTCATGTGTCTCTGGCTGAACTTATCCCTCTCATAATATATATGCACGGTCAAAGTGGAGTCTGATAACAATGTATGTTTTTGTTTAACGACACCACTAGAGCACATTGATTTATTAATCATCGGCTATTGGCTACTGTCAAACATATGGTCAATTTGACAGTCATAATGAGGAAACCCACTACATTTTTCTTTTAGTAGCAAGGAATAATTTATAGGCATCATACCACAGACAGGATAACACATACCACGACCTTTGATATACCAGTCGTGTCTGATAACAAAAGCAGGACAGAGAGAAATGGAACTGTGCAAGCCCCAAACCACACTTACTAGGAAAACCTCATTAATAGCTTATATTCGAATTTAAAAAAAAAAAAAAAAAAAAAAAAAAAAAAAAAAAAAAAAAAAAAAATTATTTAAATATTAACAGAAGAATAATAAATAAAATAAAATAAAAGTACAAATTTTTTAAAGCCTTTTTTAAAATATTAATTTTACCGGCCTTGATGGTGTCATTGTTAAGCTGTCAGAAATAAAACTGGTAAGTACCGGGTTCGCAGCCCGGTTCCGGCTTCCATGCAGAGTGAGTTTTAACGACTCAGTGGTAGGTGTAAGACCACTACAGGTAGGTGTAAGACCACTACACCATCAGCTCTCTCACTAACCACTAATCCACTGTCCCGGACAGACATCCCAGGTAGCTAAGGTCTGTGCCCAGGATATCGTGCTTGAACCTTAATTGGATATAAACACGGAAATAAGTTGAAATGAAATATCAATTTTTATGTATATATTTGTTCTTTGAACCCCAGAACCCCCAGAGAGAAGTGTCTAAGATCGCCAGGTTCCTGGACAAGGACTGCACTGCCGAGTTCCTGAGCCAGGTGTGTGACAAGTGTGATTTCGGTAACATGAAGCGGACAAAGGGCCACCTTCTCACCTCGATCGACGACAAGAACGACTCGGTCATGTACAGGAAAGGTAAAGTTAAAAGGGCATTAAGGTCAAATAGAACTCAGTCATGTAAAGGTAAGTTAAAGTTAAAGGGGCAGTCAGGTCAAATATGACTCAGTCATGTACAGGAAAGGTAAAGTTAAAGGGGCAGTCAGGTCAAATATGACTCAGTCATTTACAGGAAAGTTAAAGTTAAAGGGGCAGTCATGTCAAATATGACTCAGTCATGTAAAGGTAAGTTAAAGTTAAAGGGGCAGTCAGGTCAAATATGACTCGGTCATTTACAGGAAAGTTAAAGTTAAAGGGGCAGTCATGTCAAATATGACTCAGTCATGTGCAGGAAAGTTAAAGGGGCAGTCAGGTCAAGTATGACTCATTCATGTACAGGAAAGATAAAGTTAAAGGGGCAGTCAGGTCAAATATGACTCAGTCATGTAAAGGACAGTTAAAGTTAAAGGGGTAGTCAGGTCAAATGTGACCCAGTCATGTACAAGAAAGATAAAGTTAAAGTTAAAGGGGCTCAAATATAAGCCTTATTGATTGAAAACTTACTTTATTGCATATAATATATATGCACAAAAAGATTGGGCACAAGTTATTCAACTTACGAGGCCCTCTCTTAATTATAAACATGAAACTGTACAATAATGGCGACGGCAATGTTTGTTCAATCAACCGATCAATCAATCAATCAACCAACGAACCTAAAACCAACCACTCACTCCCTCACTCACTCAATCAATCAAAGTAAATGTGTGTGAAAACGATTGAATAAACTGAAAGGACAAAAAAGGAAAAGAGGTAGCAATAATCGATGATATAACAGTCTTCATTTTAAACCTTTTAACATCTGAGACAGCCGACGACTACGATTAGGTCTACAACAACTACAACTACTATATATATGACGAACTACTACGACTTTTACCTTAAAATGTCACAAAATCTGCATTTTAATTTTTAAAAACAAATACTGTGTATTTTAATTTCAGTTGTGTATACAGTGAAACTTCTCAAAACCGGACCCTCTGTAAACGGGAATTCCCTCAAAACCGGACCTCTGTAAACGGGAATTCCCTCAAAACCGGACCCTCTATAAAGGGGAATTCCCTCAAAACCGGACCCTCTGTAAACGGGAATTTCATTAAAACCGGACGTTTTACAGAATCCCGTTTTCAAAATCAGAACAGAACGTAACCTCTCTAAACCGGATCCCTCTTTAAACCGGACACAAGAGTGTCCGCTTTGGAAGGGTTTCACTGTATATTATCATGGATAAAATAAAATAATTGTGTCCATTTTCATCTTTCATTTTAGGCCAAGTGGGAGATTGGAAAAATTACTTTACAGTTGCACAGAATGAAGTTTTTGACCGAGTATTTGCGGAGAAAATGAACCAATCGTCAATGAAGTTTAAATACGAGCTATAACACAGTGCAGTAAATGTTATCTTATTGTTATCTCACGACTGTTATTGCTCATTGTTGACGTTTAACTTTATATTACATGTATATTGTTTATCACCCGAAGTGTGCTAGGATGCACGAAACGCCTGGCGATTATATATTTACATATTTACAATCTTTATGTGATCAGGTTTAGCATTAAACACAGATAAGCACTTTTATTGCATTTTTTAAACTTTCGACTATATATTTATATATTTACAATTATCTAAGATCAGGTTTGGCATAAACACAAATAACTACTTTTATTGCATATTTTTTACTTTCAACTTTATCACCCGGTGTGTGCATGTGCGTGTTGGTGCGTGCAAGTACAGATTCGACGAAATAGCAGTTCTTGTAAGCTAATTGTCTTTTGTGTAGCACCTTTTAAAAAAGTATTTATTTACAGAAAAATTATGTTATTTACGCAGATATTCAGTTATTTATAATAAAGTACAATATATACACAGTGATGACAAATGTTGGCGTTTTTGTTTTGTTTTAGTGAATGCACAGTTTTAACGCATGAAGGAAGACATTTTTAATGGAACGGGTTGTCACTCTTCTGTATATTGGACTCTACCATGTTCGACCGGCCTCGGTGGCGTAGTGGTTAGGCCATCGGTCTGGTAGGTACTGGGTGCGTGCGTGTGTGCGTGCGTGCGTGTGTACACAGAAACTCCTATTAACCGGACATCCACGGGGCCAAGTACAGATTCGACGAAACAGTAGTTGTTAATACTAATAATAGCTAATTGTCTTTTGTGTAGCACCTTTTAAAAAAGTATTTATTAACAGAAAAATTGTGTTATTTACGCAGATATTCAGTTATTTATAATAAAATACAATATATACACAGTGATGACAAATGTTGGCGTTTTTGTTTTATTTTAGTGAATGCACAGTTTTAACGCATGAAGGAAGACATTTTTAATGGTACGGGTTCTGTATATTGGACTCTACCATGTTCGACCGGCCTCGGTGGCGTAGTGGTTAGGCCATTAGTCTACAGGCTGGTAGGTACTGGGTTCGGATCCCAGTCGAGGCATGGGATTTTTTAATACAGATACCGACTCCAAACCCTGAGTGAGTGCTCCGCAAGACTCAATGGGTAGGTGTAAACCACTTGCACCGACCAGTGATCCATAACTGGTTCAACAAAGGCCATGGTTTGTGCTACCCTGCCTGTGGGAAGCGCAAATAAAAGATCCCTTGCTGCTAATCGGAAAGAGTAGCCCATGTAGTGGCGACAGCGGGTTTCCTCTCAAAATCTGTGTGGTCCTTAACCATATGTCTGACGCCATATAACCGTAAATAAAATGTGTTGAGTGCGTCGTTAAATAAAACATTTCTTTCTACCATGTTCGATATTCACACACTACAGGAAGAAACCCGACAGCAACTGCAGCTTTGATTTCTAGTTTACGGTCACGGTGTTTACGTCTGCAGATTCTATCATTCATACTAAGTAAACAAATAAATTAATATATTAATATTTAATGTACAGAAGAAAACGGGGACCTTTCATAACTCATAATGATATATTTAGAACACCGCTATTATTTCGTACGCAATTGTAGTATTTAGTTTTACAGGTGTCTCACACGTATGCCAAGCACCATGGAAGGCCTACTTAACACAGCGGTGCTGAATGAAATGAACTTGTAAATATTGTTGCCCAGATATAATACATTTTTTTTTTTTTAAATGGACAAAAACACGCATTTTACACCACTGGCAGGTATTAACTGCTCTATCAAATGTTGGTGTCACTTCGAACTTTGACCCATCAAATGGGGTAGAGACGTAGCCCAGTGGTAAAGCGCCCGCTAGATGCGCGGTCGGTGTGGGATCGATCCCCGTCAGTGGGCCTATTGGGCTATTTCTCTTTCCAGCCAGGGCACCACGACTGGTATACCAAAAACCGTGGTATGTGCTATCCTGTCTGTGGGATGGTGCATCTAAAAGATCTCTTGCTGCTGAAAAAGAGTAGCCCATGTAGTGGTGTGCTCTAGTTGTGTTGTTAAACAAAACAAACTTTTTTCTTCATAGAAAGCCTATGATTAATAAATGAATGTGCTCTAGAGGTGTCGTTAAACTTGTAACAAACTTCTTCATAGAAATTCCTCTAAAAAGCCATATATTCGTCGTTGAAAATCCATACCGGACGCTAAAAATCCATATTTATTAAAAACATGTATATTGCTTCTCTTTCTGTGTTAACTAAACAGTGGATTCCGGGTCGTGGTTCGAGTATATGTTAGACTGGGAAGCAGCGATCGCCAATAATGCAACACAGCCCATTCTTGTACTGCGATACGAAGATATCAAAGAGGTGGGTATATAGCTTTCATTTCAAACTTGTCTTCCTTCTTATAGCCACGTTCCAGCCAGTGCTCCACAGCTGGTGTAACAAAGGCCGTGGTATGTACTATCCTGTCTGTGGGATGGTGCATATAAAAGATCCCTTGCTGCTAATCGAAAGGGAGTAGCCCATGAAGCGGGTTTCCTCTCTCAATATCTGTGTGGTCCTTAACCATATGTCCGATGCCATATAACCGTAAATAAAATGTGTTGAGTGCGTCGTTAAATAAAACATTTCCTTCCCATCAGATGTTACGGTGGCTTCAAACTTTGACCCAGCCAAAATGCTATCTACAGCGTTGAAAGAAAAACGTTTTGTGTGAAAATTAGTTCTAATAAAACATTTCATTTTCTCGCAAGTAGATTTCATGTGGAGACTTGGATGCTACTCTTTGTTCTACATATAACTGTTTGGCATGCTCGTCTGCTCATATCACCGTGTTTGTTTGTTTTGTTTTGTTTTGTTTAACGACACCACTAGATCACATTGATTTATTAATCATCGGCTATTGGGGTGTCAAACATATGGTCATTTTTGACATTCATATAGAGGAAACCCGCTACATTTTTTCATTAGTAGCAAGGGATCTTTTATATGCACCATCCCACAAACAGGATAGTACATACCACGGTCTTTGATATACCAGTCGTGGTGCACTGGCTGAAACGAGAAATAGCCTAACGAGGCCACCGACGGGGAACGATCCCAAACAGACCAAGCGAGCGCTTTACCAGTGAGCTACGTCCCGCCCCTTTTTTTGTTTTGTTTTACAAAATGTTAACACTATTCAAAACTTGAAAGATACATGTATACTCAACAAAATTAAACAAGGGCCGGTAGATATTTCCGCATTTTTCTTTTTATATACTCTTCAAAAAAGTAGGGGAACCTGAAATATTAATGTTAATATCAACTATTAGACCGAACATACGTTTTGACCACAGACATCCTAGTAAAGAACATTCAGGTCTGTTTATCAACACAATGAAACACATTTCATAGTTTGCACGTGCATCACGCAATTGTCCCGTACACGTGCGTGAGGTGTCATCCTCGATTTTGTCAATTTCCAGGAAGGTCGATTAATCACTGTGGAACATTATTTCTTTCAATCTTTATCATTCTGTTGATCATACAGTTGTTATCGTTTTGTTTTTAGTCATTTTTATTGTTTGAATTTGCGATTTACTGATAAAAAAACCCCGTCAACTTTCAAATAATTTCATTTCTGACTCCAATCGGCCTTCAAGATCTTTAGTGGTAATAAAACCTACTGTACTACTGAACTACCGGTTGTAATGTTTGCCCAATTAATTCACTATTATCATATAATCATTCCCCACAGCTAATATACCTTACAATTTTGGCAACTGTAAATTCTTATTAGAGTTCCCCTACTTTTTTTTAAGAGTATATATAGTACAAAATACGAGAAAAAAAAAATCATGTGCGAAATTTTTGCGTGCATGACTGCTGAAAATTTACTCAAATAACGTTCAGAATCATCTGTGACGAAACCTTGCTTACAATATATCACTAGCAAAAACCGTCGAAAGCGTTTACTAGATCTTGATTAATTTTGTTGAGTATAATTGGTGTAATAAGCCGTATGATAAATTGACCGCATTCTCCGTCGTATTGCATTATTCATTAAACTGTTGGACGTGACAGCCAAATTGACTTCTATTTTATAACTGTACTTCCGGAACGAATGCATGGTGTGAGTGTTGGGGATGCGCATCCCTTCCCTGAAAATCCAGTTTTTAACAAACATTTATATAGAGAACAATACATGAGTATTTATCTCACAATGAGTTGTTTTAAATTGTATCTAACGAGTTGTAAGATAAATGGTATCTAATAGACACGAATGTATTATTCTATTTCTTACATATCCTTACATTTATTGTACCACACCATGGGCGGATCTAACCTAATTTCAGCGATTGCTGAATGGCTTAAGGATGTTAACTCGAACAATGTTTTAAGTTGTAGCTAATCAGAGGCATTAGAAATAGCATTATGGCAATTAATATAAAACAGATCTATGAAAACATTGTAAATTTTTTCTCTTTTGTTCAAAAACAGAAATATAATAAAACATTTTGACAAGCCAAAGAAAAAGGAAAATTAAACAAATAATATTCCTCTAAGCTGAAAATAATTTTTAAAAATATGTTCACCCCACGTTAAAGCTGCCACAACTCCCAATTTTACAGATCTTTGTCTTGACTAAAATACAAACACAACTACACTTTTAAGTAACTGGTTTTCGTTTTCAACCTATACCTATGTACATGTACATGCTTATAAAACATTGAAACTTCTGGACTTGCTGCATGCTGTATAGTTTTGCCATGACTTTAGTTTGACTTTATTAAAATTGTAAGAAATTCTCGATACTAGCCCTTAGCAGGACTTAAATTACCACTTACAGCTGAATGGTGTGTAATGGATCGGATCGGTAAAGTTTTAACGTGCATATGTGCCACGAGAGCTTCACGCGGGGGGGGGGGGGGGGGGGGGGGGGTAAGTTTGAAGTGGGCGGAATTTGGAATAAATTTTTTAGTAAAGGTCTAAAAAGCCTAAGTCGACGGAGAATAACCTGCACCCCAATCATGTCCGGACTAAGAAATTAAATCCAAAAATATATTTGACTGCTCGGCCTAAAAGGTTTTAAGGTGATTTGAGCAATTGAACTGGCGCCAAAATGAAGTGCGTTGGACTATTTATGAAACAAATAAACATAAGAATTTTGAGCCACGGCCAAACAAATTTAAAGTCCAACTAAGCCCAAAAAAGGAGGTTACCTGTCCTAGGTAAGGTTGGCGTCTACGGTGAGGCGCTGAAGAGGGGCACCAACTTCCTGAAGTTGTGGGTTCGTAGGCAGGTCACAAGCTGAAGGTACTGGGCGCCGACGATGATCTTGATGATCCTGTGTACGATGTAATTGTCCATCTCGTTATAGAGGATCCCCTGTCTGTACAAGCCATCCTGGCGCAAGGTGACCACTAGAACCTGCCCGAGTCCCCGTAGATCCTTCGGGTGGATGGCGATCTGGTTGCCATCCGGGAACGTCTGGAAGTCGACCTCGTTGATCCCGCCTGGCAGTGTGTCGGGATCAGAGACGTCACCCACCACGTACTTAGAGTACTGGCTCTTGATCTTCCGTTTCGCGAGCTGCCAGTCGTCCCTGGCGGAAGCAGAAGGCCGCCTCTTGGCTGGTTGGTCCCCCGGGGGGGTCACGGCCTTCCGCTTGGCAACTCCAACATCCAAAGTCGCCGTCGCGGAGTCCCCCGTGGGGGGGGGGGGGGGGTCTCGACGCAGACGAACAACGGGCGGGAGCAGGTAACGCTCGCCGCGGTGCATTTGTTGGCTGCTCCACTTGCCGCATCTGTACAGTCGGTCCGGTTGGTTGGCGAGTCGCCTCCCGTCGATCCGTCCGGTCTAGTCGTGGTGGGGGCGGCGACGCAGACGGGACCGCCGCTGGCGGTTGAGCCACCAGCTTTGTCCCCGCCTGAACCGCCCCTGGCGCACGTTTCCTCTTCCTGGTTCCCTTCCTCTTGGCTGTAGCCGAGTCGCCATACACCAAGGTCACAGTCGCCCGTGACCCGGTGTACGCGACGCGGTACTCCAACAGTTTTCCGTAACTGGCGATCAGTCCCCCCAGGTGGGGGGGGGGGGGGGGGGGGTGGCAAGTTGAGAGCGCATGAAATGACGTCCAACTTCATCGCTGGTCAATCTGAGAGTGTAATGGGGGAGAAATTCAGTTGATTATTCTAAATGGATTAAATGCATGTTAAACGACATCCCCAAAGAAAGAAAGAACGCCTTTGGGTGTCAATCAGTGTAGGGATCACTGAAGTAATGTCAATAAACAGTTGCGTTAATATAGAGCTGTGAATAATTATACATTGTTTCAAACTTTACCATAACAAAATTTGAGCTGTGGTGAGAAAACATACTTATCGGGTCATTTTTTATTACTAACCTGTATACAAAATAAATAATAAATAATAATAATAAACACTTTAAAAGAAAAGCAACTTCAATATTCTCTAGTCCAAAATATATAAATTATGATGGAAAAAAACCTCTGGACATTGAAATACAGACTTTATGAAAAACACAATGGGGGTATAATCTGGACTAGAGGGGTATATTCTGGGCTAGCCTGTTTCATACCCCGGGGTATATTCTGGGCTAGTCTAGTTTATACCCCGGGGTATAAAACAGGCTAGCCCACTTTAACCCCGGGTATAGTTTGGCGGGGGTATATTTTGGTTATTACACTGGTCATCCTTATGGAGATGAGCTTTGGTCTATGTTTAAGGATATTTCACGGTTTTAACGACATAGAGTCTTGTTTAACTTTATTGTAATTGAAAATGTGTTACAGGTTTGTAGATTAACCAAACTTACTGACTATTTTCACGGACTGAATTATGGAAAAAAGAAAGAAATGTTTTATTTAACGACGCACTCAACACATTTTACTTACGGTTATATGGCGTCAGACATATGGTTAAGGACCACACAGATTTTGAGAGGAAACCCGCTGTCGCCACTTCATGGGCTACTCTTTCCGATTAGCAGCAAGGGATCTTTTATTTGCGCTTCCCACAGACAGGATAGCACTGAATTTAAGATCTGCGACTTTAAAGCATGTTGTATATGGAGAACTAGGAAGAAGGCCTAGACTGACAATATAACTGTTTGTTGAATAATTAATTCAGTCGTGGTATGGGCGACAGACAAATACATGACATATATAAGCAGTGGCTAATCCAAAAAATCCATTGGGGGGGGGGGGGGGAATGACATGAGGCGGAATGCCAAGGGAACTTTGGGGGAGGTTTGGAAGGGGATCATAAAAATTAAAATTAATATGTAATAAAATTATAACTGTCGCAAAATTTAGTTGGGGGGGGGGGCGGGCCCCCCTAGATCCGCCTCTGATAAGGTAGTGGGAAAATTAAGAGATATGATTGGGGAGCCATGGTCCCATGATAACACCCACCCAACCTTCTGTCTGGCAACTTCGGTGCCGATAGTAAGGATTTCGGAAAGTGTTCGCCCTTTGTAAATTTATATTGTGAATGATACCGATGTTTTGTTTAAAAATATTAAAGATAAACATTCTCATAAATGTGGTTATAATCATTTAAATCTGCTGTGGAATAAATGTTACAAATATTTCCATACATTTATTTATAAAATTTGACTCAAACTAATATGTGAATACAGGCCCGTGGGAACCGCAAGGTTGGGGTGTGACACAGCTCTCTCCACTCGAGGACGAGGGTTTTTTGTCCTACTTTATATAAATAAAGGTAAAAATATGGCTTTGTGCACCCCTCATACCCCCTCCCCCTACACACACTGGAAGTTGTGCCTACCCCCACTCCAGATATCGTTCCGTCAGGGCGTTGAATATAAACGCAAATATAACTGCCGCTTTGAATACAGTTTATGTTGTGTAAACAACAATTCAGTAACTGAAAAACACAACACTACATGCAGTGAACACGCTATAAAATCAAATTAAAACACAACACGAATTATATTATATAGTAGTATAATAAAATTATAAACGACTAATTCCGAACATTGCCGACAGTTTCCGAATATATACTAGCTACTATCTTACCTTATTTCTAAATGTTGGTCAACTAATATAGGTTGACTATACCAATTGAAATCCCATAGGCGACCATGTTAACGTTTGTGTTTTAAAACACTATATGCAATATATCAACCAAACTATGACCCATAAATATCAGTACTACAACCCCTACCTCAAAGTATTAACTGCAGAAAATGGTACCTTTCATGGCTCATTTTCGGTATAACCAGATGTTTTTACAACACACCTAGTTTCGCACAACATGTTAGTACTTTTTTTACATGTACCCCATACATGTTCCAAGCACAAGACTACTTGACACAGTGGTACTAGATGAATTAAAATTGTATACATATTTAGCCCAGATGAAACTATTTTTTTTTACAACCAACACACTCACATTTATAATCAACCACAGGACTTGTGGTGTTAACTTCTCTATCAAAAGTTCGCTGTACCTCGAACTTCAACCCAAGCGGAAATTAATTGGTTTAGTGCTACCTATATACATGTAGGTCACCCGTTTCCTGTCGTGTATCTCTTACCTAACATATGTAAGTAATTTTTATGTGCATCAAAATTAAAACTTAGAAGTGTTTAATTATAATGCTAATTAAGCCAGTCACTCTTCAACATTTTTGTATTACTCAAAAGAAAACTAGTTACAGTTAAAGGATGCAAGTTGTAAATGACCAACATATAGCTTTACGTGTCAGTGGCGTGGGGTTTGTGAGTCATGTTAGGATTGCAAGACAGATCAATATATAAGATGGGGTGGGGGTGGGGGTGGGGGTGGGAGTGCACCTCACTCTAGCTACGTACACCCCCAAAAAGAAGAACAGAAACAAAAACAAAAACCCCCAATCCCCCCAAATAACAATAAAAAAATTAGCAAAAAACTCCACGCCCCGCCCCCCACCCCCAAACAAAAACAACCGTCCCACAAAAAAGCAACCCTACAACAACAAAACAACAACAAAACAACAACACCACCACCACAACAACAACAACAACAAAACAAAATCCAACAACTAGAAACATCTACTCTTCGCATTACATATATTGAAATAAGTAACTCCAGATGGTGTCCAACAACACATGGTACGAATAATTATCGTTCCGCAAAGTTTTCATTCCATATTTTCGATATCCCATTACCTGAGGTTAAAAATAAAGCCCGTAATAAATGTCACAATAATGAATAACGAGCCGAGACGTGTATCATAAGATTACTGATGAGATAGAAGTTTATGAATATCAGACATGATGTAAGAAATAAAGAATGCTTGCTCCAAGTTCTCGCATATCTGGACGTCAACATTTTTTTTTTTTAATTTTATGGGGAATGATTAATTTCTTCCCTAGCTCTATAGAAAAACATTTATATTTGAGTAAGAACAGTCTTAGCAATTTTTTTTACCAAGTGGTCACTGTATCATTCATTAGTTGAAAATATTTAATATAATAATTTTTGTATTATTATTATTATTATTATTATTATTATTATTTAAATCCTCTCGTCTCCAGCAACAGATGTAATATATAGTAATTTAATAAAACATCTACTTCCCGCAGTATTACAGAACATTAATAAACTATAATACAACTGATAGGAAACTAATCACATGTATACAATTGTTATCAGCTATGTTGCGTTCTGTTACATGTGTGTGTATGTGCGTGTATGCTTTTTTAATGTTAAAACTGTCTTGCTGTCCTGTTTTACTTATATCTCTCTCTCTCTGGGCCAATAAAAATAAATAAAAAATTCTTCCCTAACTTAGTTAAAAAGTGTAATGGGTCCACCTGCCCGAGTCCCCGTAGATCCTTCGGGTAGATGGCGATCTGGTTGCCATCCGGGAACGTCTGGAAGTCGACCTCGTTGATCCCGCCTGGCAGTGTGTCGGGATCAGAGACGTCACCCACCACGTACTTAGAGTACTGGCTCTTGATCTTCCGTTTCGCGAGCTGCCAGTCGTCCCTGGCGGAAGCAGAAGGCCGCCTCTTGGCTGGTTGGTCCCCCGGGGGGGTCACGGCCTTCCGCTTGGCAACTCCAACATCCAAAGTCGCCGTCGCGGAGTCCCCCGTGGGGGGGGGGGGGGGGGGGTCTCGACGCAGACGAACAACGGGCGGGAGCAGGTAACGCTCGCCGCGGTGCATTTGTTGCCTGCTCCACTTGCCGCATCTGTACAGTCGGTCCGGTTGGTTGGCGAGTCGCCTCCCGTCGATCCGTCCGGTCTAGTCGTGGTGGGGGCGGCGACGCAGACGGGACCGCCGCTGACGGTTGAGCCACCAGCTTTGTCCCCGCCTGAACCGCCCCTGGCGCACGTTTCCTCTTCCTGGTTCCCTTCCTCTTGGCTGTAGCCGAGTCGCCATACACCAAGGTCACAGTCGCCCGTGACCCGGTGTACGCGACGCGGTACTCCAACAGTTTTCCGTAACTGGCGATCAGTCCCCCCAGGTGGGAGGGAGGGGGAGGGGTGGGGGGGTGGGTGTAGCGGATGGGAGGGGTGGGGGGTGGCAAGTTGAGAGCGCATGAAATGACGTCCAACTTCATCGCTGGTCAATCTGAGAGTGTAATGGGGGAGAAATTCAGTTGATTATTCTAAATGGATTAAATGCATGTTAAACGACATCCCCAAACAAAGAAAGAACGCCTTTGGGTGTCAATCAGTGAAGGGATCACTGAAGTAATGTCAATAAACAGTTGCGTTAATATAGAGCTGTGAATAATTATACATTGTTTCAAACTTTACCATAACAAAATTTGAGCTGTGGTGAGAAAACATACTTATCGGGTCATTTTTTATTACTAACCTGTATACAAAATAAATAATAAATAATAATAATAAACACTTTAAAAGAAAAGCAACTTCAATATTCTCTAGTCCAAAATATATAAATTATGATGGAAAAAAACCTCTGGACATTGAAATACAGACTTTATGAAAAACACAATGGGGGTATAATCTGGACTAGAGGGGTATATTCTGGGCTAGCCTATTTCATACCCCGGGGTATATTCTGGGCTAGTCTAGTTTATACCCCGGGGTATAAAATAGGCTAGCCCACTTTAACCCCGGGTATAGTTTGGCGGGGGTATATTTTGGGCTATTACACTGGTCATCCTTATGGAGACGAGCTTTGGTCTATGTTTAAGGATATTTCACGGTTTTAACGACATAGACTCTTGTTTAACTTTATTGTAATTGAAAATGTGTTACAGGTTTGTAGATTAACCAAACTTACTGACTATTTTCACGGACTGAATTATGGAAAAAAGAAAGAAATGTTTTATTTAACGACGCACTCAACACATTTTACTTACGGTTATATGGCGTCAGACATATGGTTAAGGACCACACAGATTTTGAGAGGAAACCCGCTGTCGCCACTTCATGGGCTACTCTTTCCGATTAGCAGCAAGGGATCTTTTATTTGCGCTTCCTACAGACAGGATAGCACTGAATTTAAGATCTGCGACTTTAAAGCATGTTGTATATGGAGAACTAGGAAGAAGGCCTAGACTCTGACAATATAACTGTTTGTTGAATAATTAATTCAGTCGTGTTATGGGCGACAGACAAATACATGGCATATATAAGCAGTGGCTAATCCAAAAAATCCATTGGGGGGGGGGGGGGGGGGCAATGACATGAGGCGGAATGCCAAGGGAACTTTGGGGGAGGTTTGGAAGGGGATCATAAAAATTAAAATTAATATGTAATAAAATTATAACTGTCGCAAAATTTAGTTGGGGGGGGGGGGCGGGCCCCTGTGGCCCCCCTAGATCCGCCTCTGATAAGGTAGTGGGAAAATTAAGAGATATGATTGGGGAGCCATGGTCCCATGATAACACCCACCCAACCTTCTGTCTGGCAACTTCGGTGCCGATAGTAAGGATTTCGGAAAGTGTTCGCCCTTTGTAAATTTATATTGTGATTGATACCGATGTTTTGTTTAAAAATATTAAAGATAAACATTCTCATAAATGTGGTTATAATCATTTAAATCTGCTGTGGAATAAATGTTACAAATATTTCCATACATTTATTTATAAAATTTGACTCAAACTAATATGTGAATACAGGCCCGTGGGAACCGCAAGGTTGGGGTGTGACGCAGCTCTCTCCACTCGAGGACGAGGTTTTTTTGTCCTACTTTATATAAATAAAGGTAAAAATATGGCTTTGTGCACCCCTCATACCCCCTCCCCCTACACACACTGGAAGTTGTGCCTACCCCCACTCCAGATATCGTTCCGTCAGGGCGTTGAATATAAACGCAAATATAACTGCCGCTTTGAATACAGTTTATGTTGTGTAAATAACAATTCAGTAACTGAAAAACACAACACTACATGCAGTGAACACGCTATAAAATCAAATTAAAACACAACACGAATTATATTACTACTCAAAAGAATTTAAGGGTCAAAAATTTATAACCAAATAAGTTTCAGAGTGTATTAGATTGATGATGTAAACTACACCAACATTTTTATTTATTGTTCCATATTTACAAAAAAACACAAATAAACGTCACTGTATACAAGAAAGTCACATGACATGCTGTCAAAGTTGAAGGTTGTCAAACATGGATTTTACACATTAGAACATTCGTTTAATAGTGTGTGAATCCACCCCTGGCGCGAATACACTCGACACATCGTTGCCTCATGGTGTTGTTCAGACGTCTGAAGAACTCTTGGGGAATGGCCTGCCACTCTGCCATACGACGTTGACCCAGATCATGAAGGTTGGCCGGAGGGGCATGGTTATCCCGAACTCTCCTGCCTAATTCGTCCCAGGCGTGCTCTATTGGGGCCAAGTCAGGCGAATATGCTGGCCAATCCATCCTGGCGATACCTTGTTGTCTGAGAAAGTCCGTTACCACCCTGGCGCGGTGGGGTCTGGCATTGTCATCCTGCAGAACTGCCCCGCCGCCAATCTGCTGAAGGCCTGGGAGAACCAACGGCCGGATAATCTCATTCAGATAGCGGATTCCATTCAGATTGCCATCCACCACATAGAGGGGGTCCTGTGGTGGATAGAGATGCCGCCCCACACCATGACGCTGCCACCACCGAAACGGTGACGTTGTCTAACGTTAACGTCAGCGAAGCGCTCCACAGGACGTCTGTAGACACGAACCCGACCGTCGTTGAACTGGACTCATCAGTGAACATCACTCGACCCCACTGAACACGTTGCCACCGCAGATGAAGCGTGCACCAGTGACGTCTGGCCGTTCTGTGACGTGGTAGGAGTGGTGGTCGAACAGCCTGGCGACGGCAGCGTAGATTATTGGCTCTCAGACGATTGCGTATGGTTTGATCAGACACTCGAGTTCCAGTCGCAGTCCGCATATTGTCACGTAATCGGCGTGCAGTGGTTGTGCGTTGACGTAGAGCCATATTGGTGATGTAGCGGTCCTCTCTATTTGTAGTGCTTCGGGGTCTTCCCGAACGTGGACGATTTCGAACAGAATTCGTTGCTTGGTACCGTTGCCACAGTCGGCCAACGACACTCTGACTGACACCAAGTCTCAGAGCAACATTTCTTTGCGTATTGCCATCCTGAAGCCAAGCAATAGCCCTTCCTCGATCTTCGATAGTCAGTTGAAGTCGTACCATTGTCGAATTTGGAGTGTGCACCGTACACGAACGCAAGCTCCAATTATACGGAAATTCAGCATTGGGAACATGGAATACGCGTGCAAAGCGTGCAAATGAAGCGCTTTGTGAAAAAGCAAGTTATGGGCACTTAGCAGACCTTTCGCTTTCGCCCTAATTTACGTGCAAATGTAAGCATGTTTTCGCCATTAGAACTAGTCGACAGTGTCAATGACAGTGGATTTTAATTCATTTATGGGTTGCTTAGACCCACTTTCGTCAAAATGGAACAATACCATGCGTGACATTATGGTCTAGCTAATATAACTGACATTCAGAAAATAATGTCGAAAATATCGTCTGACCCTTAAATTCTTTTGAGTAGTATATAATAAAATTATAAACGACTACGAACATTGCCGACAGTTTCCGAATATATACTAGCTACTATCTTACCTTACTTCTAAATGTTGGTCAACTAATATAGGTTGGACTATACCAATTGAAATCCCATAGGCGACAATGTTAACATTTGTGTTTAAAAACACTATATGCAATATATCAACCAAACTATGACCCATAAATATCAGTACTACAACCCCTACCTCAAAGTATTAACTGCAGAAAATGGTACCTTTCATGGCTCATTTTCGGTATAACCAGATGTTTTTACAACACTCCTAGTTTCGCACAAAATGTTAGTACTTTTTTTTACATGTACCCCATACATGTTCCAAGCACAAGGCTACTTGACACAGTGGTACTAGATGAATTAAAATTGTATACATATTTAGCCCAGATGAAACTATTTTTTTTTTTACAACCAACACACTCACATTTATAATCAACCACAGGACTAGTAGTGTTAACTTCTCTATCAAAAGTTCGCTGCACCTCGAACTTCAACCCAAGCGGAAATTAATTGGTTTAGTGCTACCTATATACATGTAGGTCACCCGTTTCCTGTCGTGTATCGCTTACCTAACATATGTAAGTAATTTTTATATGCATCAAAATTAAAACTTAGAAGTGTTTCATTATAATGCTAATTAAGCCAGTCACTCTTCAACATTTTTGTATTACTCAAAAGAAAACTAGTTACAGTTAAAGGATGCAAGTTGTAAATGACCAACATATAGCTTTACGTGTCAGTGGCGTGGGGTTTGTGAGTCATGTTAGGATTGCAAGACAGATCAATATATAAGATGGGGTGGGGGTGGGGGTGGGGGTGGGAGTGCACCTCACTCTAGCTACGTACACCCCCAAAAAGAAGAACAGAAACAAAAACAAAAAACCCCAATCCCCCCAAATAATAACAATAAAAAAATTAGCAAAAAACTCCACGCCCCGCCCCCCACCCCCCAAACAAAAAACCCCCAACAGAAACAACCGTCCCACAAAAAAGCAACCCTACAACAACAAAACAACAACAACAACAAAACACCACCACCACCACCACCACAACAACAACAACAAAACAAAATCCAACAACTAGAAACATCTACTCTTCGCATTACATATATTGAAATAAGTAACTCCAGATGGTGTCCAACAACACATGGTACGAATAATTATCGTTCCGCAAAGTTTTCATTCCATATTTTCGATATCCCATTACCTGAGGTTAAAAATAAAGCCCGTAATAAATGTCACAATAATGAATAACGAGCCGAGACGTGTATCATAAGATTACTGATGAGATAGAAGTTTATGAATATCAGACATGATGTAAGAAATAAAGAATGTTTGCTCCAAGTTCTCGCATATCTGGACGTCAACATTTTTTTTTTTTAATTTTATGGGGAATGATTAATTTCTTCCCTAGCTCTATAGAAAAACATTTATATTTGAGTAAGAACAGTCTTAGCAATTTTTTTTACCAAGTGGTCACTGTATCATTCATTAGTTGAAAATATTTAATATAATAATTTTTATATTATTATTATTATTATTATTATTATTTAAATCCTCTCGTCTCCAGCAACAGATGTAATATATAGTAATTTAATAAAACATCTACTTCCCGCAGTATTACAGAACATTAATAAACTATAATACAACTGATAGGAAACTAATCACATGTATACAATTGTTATCAGCTATGTTGCGTGCTGTTACATGTGTGTGTATGTGCGTGTGTGCTTTTTTAATGTTAAAACTGTCTTGCTGTCCTGTTTTACTTATATCTCTCTCTCTCTGGGCCAATAAAATAAAAAAAAATCTTCCCTAGCTTAGTTAAAAATGTGTTTTGTGTAAAGACACCACTAGAGCACATTGATTTATTAACCATCGGCTATTATATGTCATACATTTGGTAATTCTGATATATAGGCTTACTTAGAGAGGAAACCCGCAAGTAGCAAAGAGTCCTTTATATGCACAATCCCACAGACAGGATAGCACATACCACGGCTTTTGATATACCAGTTTTCGTGTACTGGCTGGAACGAGAAATAGTGTAATGGGTCCATCGACGTGGATCGACCCTAAACCGACAGCGCATCAGGCGAGCGCTTTACCACTGGGCTACGTCCCGCCCACTTCCTGACTTGGATTATGGGGAACCATTTAAGTTATTGCCATGTTGAGGATTGATATTTATTCCTTTTTAATATTACTTTCATTTAAATTCATAAGCTAAGAGGAGCTAAAAATTACTCTCTTTGATATATGGGAGAGATAGGGAGCCATAATGGTAGCTCCCCTTAAACTGCGAGATCTGGCTCGTATGTGGGTAATTTCTGGCATGCTTCTATCAGAGAATTGTTCAAACACGCCTGTCGTGGGCACAACCTCTGACTTCGCCAGAGAGTTCTGGCTCGTAGTGATATGTAACGGCGATATGGCACTAAAGATGTCACTTGCTTAACAGCGACCTCTGGCGGATTAGTACCTGTACTGCGGTACCTCGATGTCATTATACCATTCCAATCCCCAGATCTTGATTCGATTAACGTGGTTCCGTTGCAGACGAGCGAGCGAGCGATGCCGCTCGTGAAGTACCGTGACGCTGGCGGGGATACGTTGCTCGTGCTGGAAGTGGACGGCTATCTCTACCCCAAGACGCCGGAAGAGGTGGTGCGAGGCATCAAGGATGTAACCATACGAGATGATGACGTCATGATTTGCGCCTACCCAAAGAGTGGCAAGTACCAGTTTATTATTTTTAAAGCTTCATTTTCATGTTTTCGAGACAACAAAAAACAACAACCATAATCGCGAAAAACGTCGAGGCGCTTTGGAGCCTAATATAGTTTTTCTTTCTGCCTCCCTATCTGACCTGCGTTTCTCTCTGTCTGCTTGTCTGCTTGTCTGCCTGTTTGTCTATCTGTTTGTCTGTCTGTCTGCCTGTTTGTCTATCTGTTTGTCTGTCTGTCTGCCTGTTTGTCTATCTATCTGTTTCTTAGTCTGTCTGCCTGTTTGTCTCTCTGTTGTCTGTCTACCTGCATATTTGTCTGCCTGCCTATCTGACTGAATGTCTGTTAGCATGTCTGTCTGTCGTTTGTACTCACTGGGTGTG
Organism: Gigantopelta aegis; assembly: GCF_016097555.1. Taxonomy (NCBI): domain Eukaryota; kingdom Metazoa; phylum Mollusca; class Gastropoda; order Neomphalida; family Peltospiridae; genus Gigantopelta; species Gigantopelta aegis. Next base: position 29,435,659 of record NC_054705.1, read on the forward strand.
GGAGATAACACGACTGAGTTCTATTACTGTGTTTTATCACCATGTACTCACTGGGTGTGGGAGATAACACGACTGAGTTCTATTACTGTGTTTTATCACCAGGTACTCACCGGATGTGGGAGATAACACGACTGACTCCTAGTATTGTGTATTATCACCAGGTACTCACTGGATGTGGGAGATAACACGACTGCTCCTAGTATTGTGTTTTATCACCAGGTACTCACTGGGTGTGGGAGATGACACGACTGAGTTCTATTACAGTGTTTTATTACCAGGTACTCACTGGGTGTGAGAGATAACACGACTGAGTTCTATTACAGTGTTTTATTACCAGGTACTCACTGGGTGTGAGAGATAACACGACTGAGTTCTATTACTGTGTTTTATCACCAGGAACTCACTGGGTGTGGGAGATAACACGCTGCATCCTGTCGGGGACAACCGATCTTGTCGTGGCGGAAAAAGACGAACTGCATCTGGAGTGTATTCCGAATTCCACCCTGGAAACGTTCGCCTCGCCGAGAATACTGAACTGTCATATCTGGTACCGACAACTGCCCGGGCAGTTCACGCAGAAGAACTGCAAGATCATCTTTGTGAGCAGAAACCCGAAAGACGTGGCGGTTTCGTTCTTCCACCACCACAAGAAGCTGACGCAGTATTACGAATATACCGGAAAGTGGGAAAACTACCTGCCGCTCTTTCTAAACGGACAGGGTATGTTGATACTGTTGAAACAGGCTTTGCAAAAGAAAAAAGAAAAAAGAAAAAAAAAAAAAAAAACCCCCACCAACAAACAACCACACCTCCCACCCCAAATAAAACCCACCAAAGAAAACAAACCACCCAAGAAATATCATAAATAAGCTTTAAAATAAGTGCATATATTAGTCCAGGGGCGTAGCGTGATCTTTGTATTTAGTTTTGCACCACCAGAAACCATATGTATAAACCTGTATGTTTGAGTTCTGGAAGCGGACCATTTGCTTCACGGGGGGGTGGGGTGGGGTGTGTGTGGGGGGGGGGGTGTCGTCTGGACCCCCGAACCCCCCCCCCCCCTCGCAGCCTACGCCTCTGATTACCGTAGCTTATATTATCTTACCGTATCTTATCTTATCTTATCTTATATTATATTATATGTACACACAGTCGCATGTGCAGGAGTTATGCGGGGGAGGAGGGAGTTCAGTCTCGGGGGAGGGGAATTCAGTCTCGGGGGAGCGAAGTCTATAGAGGGGTTCGATTCATTCTCCCCACACAAATATATTATACTGAAAAAAGAAAGATCGCTTTGAGCAGGGAGAAGGGATTTCGACCCCCGTAACCCAGTCTCTGCCCCGCCTGCTACACACGTGCCTTGCACATGCACGCATGTTCGTACGCAAAAGTCATCAAGGCATTCGTACGCACAAGTCAGCTAGGTTAGAGGATCACACATACGCGTACGAGACAGGGGGCAAGGGGAGGGCAGTCCTGGATCAAACCCACAAATTCGGGAAAAAATTATAAAGTTATTGGGCAAAATGTGCTAACCTGAGACCTTTTTACAATGTATTTCATGTAAAAATGTAAAAATGCGACCCTATATAGCTGTTTGGTAGTAATGGTAATATGATTAAATGTTGTTATTCAGATTCGAGCATTTTCGTTTAATTCGGACTAAAGCCAGTCTGCCACCCCCACCCGCACCCCCCAAAAATAACGGGAACCTGTATACCTATGGGATCACGTTAGCCACAATGTGGTTACCAGGCATAGGCATACCTACTTTACATGCCACCCCCCCCCCCCCCCCCCCCCCCGTTCTCGTATGCTTATGCTACCAGGGGATACCGTTGTAGCTACTCTGCAAGCATTCACAATAACGTACATTTAGTTATTAAGAGTGGTACTAACCGCATGTATTGTGACCATGACCGAGTGTTACATACCTTTAATACTGTAGGTAACACTATAGTAAATGACATCCGGCTGAGACAAATTTCAAAGTACCGGACACCCCTTATAACCGGACTTAAGGAGAATCGCTTTCTGAATTCTGCAGTAATCAAATTGATTCATTTATACCACGTGATTGAACAATAATTACGAGTCTGCGCAGAAAGGGGCGGAACGTAGCCCAGTGGTAAAGCGGCCGCTTGATGCGCGGTCAGTGGGCCCGTTGGGCAATTTGTCGCTCCATCCAGTGCGTCACGACTGGTATATCAAAGGCTGTGGTATGTGTCATCCTGTCTGAGGGATGGTTCATATAAAATATCCCTTGCTACTGATGTAAAAAATGTAGCGGAGTTCCTCTCTAAGGCTATATGTCGACATTAACAAATGTTTGACATCCAGTAGCCGATGATTAATAAAACAATGTGCTCTAGTTGTGTTGTTAAACAAAACAAATGTTTTTCTTCATAGAAAGCCTATGATTAATAAATTAATGTACTCTAGAGGTGTCGTTAAACTTCTTCATAGAAATTCCTCTAAAAAGCCATATATTCGACGTTGAAAATCCATACCGGACGCTAAAAATCCATATTTATTAAAAACATGTATATTGCTTCTCTTTCTGTGTTAACTAAACAGTGGATTCGGGGTCGTGGTTCGAGTATATGTTAGACTGGGAAGCAGCGATCGCCAATAATGCAACACAGCCCATTCTTGTACTGCGATACGAAGATATCGAAGAGGTGGGTACATAACTTTCATTTCAAACTTGTCTTCCTTCTTATAGCCACGTTCCAGCCAGTGCTCCACAACTGGTGTAATAAAGGTCGTGGTATGTACTATCCTGTCTGTGGGATGGTGCATATAAAAGATCCCTTGCTGCTAATCGAAAGGGAGCAGCCCATGAAGTGGCGACAGCGGGTTTCCTCTCTCAGTATCTGTGTGGTCCTTAACCATATGTCTGATGCCATATAACCGTAAATAAAATGTGTTGAGTGCGTCGTTAAATAAAACATTTCCTTCCCTCTTATAGCCAGTTTATGTTCATCACACTGTCATGTACAAACATCTCTGGCTGAACTTATCCCACTCATAATATATATGCACGTCAAAGTGGAGTCTGATAACAATGTTTGTTTTTGTTTAACGACACCACTAGAGCACATTGATTTATTAATCATTGGCTGTTGGATGTCAAACATATGGTCATTTTGACAGTCATAGAGAGGAAACCTGCTACATTTTTCCTTTAGTAACAAGGGATCTTTTATATGCACCATCCCACAGACAGGATAACACATACCACGGCCTTTGATATACCAGTCGTATCTGATAACAAAAGCAGGACAGAGAAATGGAACTAAGCAAGCGCCAAATCCCACTTACTAGGAAAACCTCACTAATAGCCTATATAGCATTAAGGAGTTAAAACGCAGTAGTCTATCACTATAAAAAAGTTTTTTTTATTTTTTTTTTAAATTATATATATATATTATTTTTTAACTAAGCAGAAGAATAATAAATAAAATAAACTAATTGTAAAAATTATTAGTACAATATTGATACAAGAAAACACCGTTATTGAAAATTCGTTTTAAAGCCTTTTTTAAAATATTAATTTTACCGGCCTTGATGGTGTCATTGTTAAGCCATCGGAAATAAAGCTGGTAGGTACTGGGTTCGCAGCCCGGTACCGGCTTCCATGCAGAGTGAGTTTTAACGATTCAGTGGTAGGTGTAAGACCACTACACCATCAGCTCTCTAACTAAGCACTATCCCACTGTCCTGGACAGACATCCCAGATAGCTAAGGTCTGTGTCCAGGATATCGTGCTTGAACCTTAATTGGATATAAACACGGAAATAAGTTGAAATGAAATGTCAATTTTTATGTAAATATTTGTACTTTGAACCCCAGAACCCCCAGAGAGAAGTGTCTAAGATCGCCAGGTTCCTGGACAAGGACTGCACTGCCGAGTTCCTGAGCCAGGTGTGTGACAAGTGTGATTTCCGTAACATGAAGCGGACAAAGGGCCACATCATCACCTCGCTCGACGACAAGAACGACTCGGTCATGTACAGGAAAGGTAAAGTTAAAGGGGCAGTCAGGTCAAGTATGACTCATTCATGAACAGGAAAGGTAAAGTTAAAAGGGTAGCCAGGTCAAGTATGACTCATTCATGAACAGGAAAGGTAAAGTTAAAGGGGCAGTCAGGTCAAGTATGACTCATTCATGTACAGAAAAGGTAAAGTTGAAGGGGCAGTCAGGTCAAGTATGACTCATTCATGAACAGGAAAGGTAAAGTTGAAGGGGCAGTCAGGTCAAGTATGACTCATTCATGAACAGGAAAGGTAAAGTTAAAGGGGCAGTCAGGTCAGATATAAGCCTTATTGATTGAAAACATATTTTATTGCATATAATATATATACACAAAAAGATTGTGCACACATTATCCAACTTACGAGGCCCTCTCTTAATTACAAACATTAATTTGTACAATAATGGCGACGGCAATTTTCAATCAATCAATCAATCAATCAACCACTCACTCACTCACTCGCTCACTCACTCACTCGCTCGCTCAATCACTCAAAGTAAATGTGTGTGAAAACGATTAATAAACAGAAAGGACAGAAAAGGAAAAGAGGTAGCAATAATCGATGATTTAACAGTCTTCATTGTAAACCTTTTAACATCTGAGACAGCCCACGACTACGGTTAGGTCTACGACAACTACGACTACGACTACTACTATATATGACGAACTACTACGACTTTTACCTTAAAATGTCATAAAATCTGCATTTTAATTTTTAAAAACAAATACTGTGTATTTTACAGTGAACCTTCTGAAGACCGGACCTTCTGTAAACCGGAATTCCCTCAAAATCGGACATTTCACAGAGTCCCTTTTTAAAAACCAGAACAGAACTTAACCTCTCTAAACCGGATCCCTCTTTAAACCGGACCCAACTTTACCTTTCACTGTATATTATAATGGATAAAACAAAATAACTGTGTCCATTTTCATCTTTCATTTTAGGCCAAGTGGGAGATTGGAAAAATTACTTTACAGTTGCACAGAATGAAGTTTTTGACCGAGTATTTGCGGAGAAAATGAAACAATCGTCAATGAAGTTCAAATACGAGCTATAACAAAGTGCAGTAAATGTTATCTCATTGTTATCTCACGACTGTTATTGCTCATTGTTGACGTTTAACTTTATATTTTATTATTTATCACGGGAAGTGTGCACAAAACGCCTAGCGTTTATATATTTACATATTTACAATCTTTATGTGATCTAAGATCAGGTTTAGCATAAAACACAGATTAGCACTTTTATTACATTTTTTAAACTTTCGACTATATATTTATATAAATAATTACTTTTATTGCATATTTTTAAGTTTCAAATTTATATTGTTTACCACCCGGTGTGTGTGCGTGGGTGCGTGCGTGTGTGTGTGTGTGTGTGTGTGTGTGCGTGCGTGTGCGTGTGTGTGTGTGTGCGTGCGTGTGTACACAGAAACTCCTATAAACCGGACATCCACGAGGCGAAGTACAGATACGAAACGGGCAGTTGTTGATAGCTAATTGTCTTTTGCGTAGCACCTTTTAAAAAAGTATTTATTAACAGAAGTGTGCTAGGATGCACGAAACGCCTGGCGATTATATGTTTACATATTTACAATCTTTATGTGATCAGGTTTAGCATAAAACACAGATAAGCACTTTTATTGCATATTTTTTACTTTATCACCCGGTGTGTGCATGTGCGTGCGTGCGCGTGTTGGTGCGTGCGGGTGCGTGCGTGCGTACGTGTGTACACAGAAACTCCTATTAACCGGACATCCACTGGGCCATGTACAGATTCGACGGAATAGCAGTTGTTGTAAGCTAATTGTCTTTTGCGTAGCACCTTTTAAAAAAGTATTTATTTACAGAAAAATTATGTTATTTACGCAGATATTCAGTTATTTATAATAAAGTACAATATATACACAGTGATGACAAATGTTGGCGTTTTTGTTTTGTTTTAGTGAATGCACAGTTTTAACGCATGAAGGAACACGTGTGTGAAAATTAGTTCTAATAAAACATTTCATTTTCTCGCAAGTAGATTTCATGTGGAGACTTGGATGCTACTCTTTGTTCTACATATAACTGTTTGGCATGCTCGTCTGATCATATCACATTATTTGTTTTGTTTTGCAAAATATTAACACTATTCAAAACTCGAAATATACATGTATACTCAACAAAATTAAATAAGGGCCGGTAGATATATCCGCATTATTTTTTTTAAAATACGAAAAAAAAAACCCCCATCATATGCGAATTTTTTGCGTGCATCACTGTTGAAAATATACTCAACGTTCAGAATCATCTGCAATGAAAACTTGCTGACAATTTATCACTAGCAAAAACTGACGAAAGCGTTTACTAGATCTTAATTAATTTTGTTGAGTATAATTGGTGTAAAAGGCCGTATGATAAATTGACCGCATTCTCCGTCGTATTGCATTATTCATTAAACTGTTGGACGTGTCAACCAAATTGACTTCTATTTTATAACTGTACTTCCGGAACGAATGCATGGTGTGAGTGTTGGGAATGCGCACCTTTCTAGGATACACAAGTCCCTGAAAATCCAGTTTTTAACAAACATTTATATAGAGAATAATACATGAGTGGACGTTAGATACCGTTTATCTCACGAGTTGTTTTAAAATGTATCTGACGAGCGAAAGCGAGTTTGATACGTTTTTAAACAACTAGTTGTAAGATAAATGGTATCTAACGGACACGAATGTATTATTCTATTTCTTACATATCCACAAAAAACCAGGTTTTAAGCAAATTTTAACATCTTTTTCGACTAAACGTTATTAACAGCCGTTGAACTTGTAGCTAACTTACGCGTCACATACCCATGATTGTCAGGTTAACTATATGTCACAATGTAATCGATTTCCATCGTGTAGTTTTTCATTAGATGTATGGCAGTGGTGACCTGGGCCCCGTTCCACGAAGCGATCTTAGTCCTAGGAGCAGCCAATCGTGTCTTAAAATTGTTAACACACGTACATGTGTAAACAAGTATATGTTATATATAAAAAAAACCGAATGGTGTTCAAAACGAACGGGTGTGCAAGAAAAGCTGCTTATGTTTTAGTGGGGGTTAGGTATGCAGTGTCGGTGGATCTACTCATTTTGTAGTGGGATATTTACTTCATGAATAACTACTAATACAATCAAAAATGAAGTAAACTCAACAAGCATTGTTCTTAGAGTTTTGTCATGTTTTGTCGTCATGCGACACTATAAATGAGGTTTAAAAAATCAAATGTAGAAATAATTGAATGCTGATACAATAAATACAAACTGTGTATCAACCATGTGTCCCATGTAACCATGTAATCAAAATAGAAGTTGATCGACCCTATGTTACGTGTAATTTGATTAGAACACACATTTTATTTTTTGCCAAAAAATATACATTTTGTAGGCATACATACATATTTATACTCTTCAAAAGAAGAAACGCAAAACCACATTGTCGTAACATTTGGAGAATTGATTTAATTACCGTCCGATAATTACCAAATGTTGCAGGATTGTTCACAATTCACTCTAGTCCATTGTGAGTAAGTGATAGGACACACCACCAAGGTCAAGGTCATCTGGCGTCAATACCGGGTGTGGCCTCCGCGTGTGTTGACAACTGCCTGGCACCGCCTGCCCATTGAAGCTACCAGAGTACGGATGACGTCCCGGGGGATGGTGGCCCACTCGGCCTGCAAGGCTGCTGCCAGCTCGGGCAGGGTCTGGGGCTGTGGTTGTCGCTGTCGGAGGCGTCGGTCCAACTCGTCCCATAGATGCTCAATTGGGTTCAAATCCGGTGATATCGATGGCCAAGGAAGGACATTAATGTTGTTGTTCTGTAGGAAAGCCGTTGTGAGACGTGCTGTGTGAGGCCTGGCGTTGTCATGTTGGAACACTGCGTTGGCGTTGGCCATAACTGGAACGATGTGTGGCCGGAGGATCTGGTCAATGTAGCCCTGTGCATTCAGGTTGCCCTGCACGTGGACCAGGTCAGTTCTGCCAGTGTGTGAGATGGCTGCCCACACCATGACACTACCCCCGCCGAATCTGTGCACTTCCTGCACGCAGTTTGCCGCATAACGTTCACCACGACGCCTATACACGCGACATCTTCCATCATGACGTCGGAGCAGAAATCGGGACTCGTCACTGAACCACACCTGTCTCCATCGCAGTTGAGGCCATTGTCGATGAATCGACGGTGTTGTGGTGTTAAGATGACACCTCGAACTGGACGTCTGGCACGAATTCCTACCTCACGTAGGCGGTTCCGTACGGTCTGGTCGGATATCCTGCGCAAACCTGATATTGCTGCGGCTGTGGAGGTGGCAGTAGTCAATCGTTCCCGAAGGTGGCGTACCCGGATGTAGCGGTCCTGCCCGGGGGTAGTGACCTGTGGTCGACCGGATCTAGGGAGGTCACGTGTTGATCCATGTTGCTGGTAACGGTCCCACAGTCTGGAGATGGTGCTTGGGGACACATGGAATGCCCTGGCAACGGCCGTTCTGGATTCGCCTGCGTCTAGTCGGCCGATGGCATTGTTTCTCTGCGGTTCACTGAGACGTGGCATGTCCTGGATTGTCAACTGTCGGCCAGATACAGAGGCCAGGCAAGCGAACACCCTGCACTTTTATACTGTCGGTGTTCATGTTGTACGTGCAGACAACGCACGTGCAGTGGTGACATGGTTTGCACGTGGCTGCGTTTTTGCGAATATTCACATTTTGGAACTTTATTGTACAGTAGCTGCGTTTTATCGAATGTAACCGTGGGAATGTGTTTGGGACATGCAATGACCTTATATTCACAAAGCATGAACCGGTAGGAAACATAAAATCGGAGTTATAACCCATTTGTACCCTTTTGCGTTTCTTTTTTTGAAGAGTATATATAAAATAATATAATGTGCACACTGCGGGGAATGGTATGTAGCACCGGGTTACAATCGATAAAATTCTATTGTGAATGGGTAATGCATGCATAGCAATAATATACAATAATAACATATGTCATGTATCAATGTTGTCTGTTCATGCGTGGTAGCAGTTTTCAAATATTTACACAATTTAATTAGCTGTTTTGAATTGTCGCTGGACAGTAGTTGCGTTAATTTAAATGTTGATGGTTTATTGTAATAAAAAGGTTTAATATATTTATCTCTTATGTTAATGAAGAAAGGACACACTACAAAAAAGTGATATTCGTCTTCTACTACATTCATTTTGCACAGACGACAAATTCTATTATTCCTGTCAATATTGTGGTATCTGCCCGTTTCTATAAAGAGATTATGGGAAGATAATCTATATTTACTCAAAATATGTTTGTATTTCAAGGCAATAGGTTTCTGCAGATAAGGTTGTAAGCAATAATTATTAACAACGAATTTGTATAACAGACATTTTGGAGAATTGTTGAATACAGCATACATAGATTGGATAAATTGATCAGTCATTCTCTGAATAGTGATATAAATGTATAAATGATTAAGCGTATTCTGATATATACTGTTTTAATGGTATACACGTATTCTGGTATCATATATCATATACAAGGTTCAGCAAATGAACGTGTAACTTGAATAGGTACTTTAGAGCAGTGATTGGTCTTTAATATTGTGAAAACATTTGCCGGATTAGGCTGTAGTGTTTAGCACGTCAGATGACCTTAATTAGTCCTCACGAGAGGCCAGTGTGCATGAAACGTGTTCCATGGGTGACATTAAACGGTATTGGTAGAAAAATTATCATTCTAGGAATCGACCGATGTACGTTTTGTGGTGTAAATGTCTTTTTGGCTTCTATAATTTTTAATCGACCCTAACTCAATGTTATAAACTACAATACACCGTAGGGCGCATGACTCGTTTCATCGTTGGTACTAACTAAACACCACAACACTCCAATCAGGACCCGAACGTCCGTGCATATTAACGCCAGGTCCACGCCAGGAACTGTCCAAAACTGAGCAGTTTCAAAAATTCAAAACAACCAAATCTTTTTTCACATTAAGTTTATTTTATTTTACAACAATATATACAAATATACAAACATACGTGCATGCATCAATACATACATGTGTGTGCGTGCGTGCGTGCGTGTGTGTGTGTGTGTATATATATATATATATATATACAATATATATATATATGAAAATATATCTAGTTTTTTACTGGTCAAAAACCAGTGACATGACCTTCCGTAAATAGTGATATTGTCCTCAAACAGTCTCACCAGTCCGATCAAAAGCGATATTGCCCTGGTAGATTTAACCAATGAAAATAAAGATGAGACAAAAGTCTATCAAATTAATGAGTACGTAGCGTAATGCAACATTGACTGCTAATTATAATGTAAACAACCATAAACTTGTGACAGAACATACTCTTTTAGATTCTAGACTGGCAAGCAAAGCTTTTGCCCTGAAAAATATATTAAAAATAGAAAATGTGCTCGACCATGGGGAGTGGGGTGGTGTGTGTGTGTGGGGGGGGGGGGGGGGGGGGGGGGAGTGGTTTGGAGTTTGGTCGATCCCCGAAAACTCGTTAGAATACATGGCCCCCAAAATCCAGTTTTCAACAATTGTTTATAAACTGGTTGACAGGCCAATGCTGTTGTATATGTACTTTAAATTGTCATTAAGTTTTGGTTTGTGAAAAGTATCTAAAGACAAAACTTATTTAAATCTATCATAAAAAAATAATATCCAGTTTACACTTCTGGTAAAGACGAGTAATGTGAAACTTCAAAACATCTTCATAATGATGCAGTGTACATTGCATTTTCTTTAATCCTTAGTATAAACTCATTAGTGAAATCATGAGCCAAGTGTGAAATATACCGTAATTATAGCCGTTTCTGTGAGTAACTAAATATCTAACACATCATTTTTTGATAGCACAAAAATAATCAAAATGTACTCTTTTAGCAAACAGTTTATTTAAAATAAAAACCTTGATATAATGATTGTTCATTTAATTAACTGGTCTCTTCTTTGACTTGCCTTGACGTGTGATTGCCGTTTTCAGATGTATGTGCTAACGTACAGCCACTGACCGAGACTTAATATAATGGGAGATGTCATTGGAGTCTATTGTGGAGATGTTTTATAAGACAGAGGTGTTATTTGGCAAAAATCAATTTGATCAAGTTCAGTTTTCTATTTAGCAGTACTCACTGTCAACACACGACCACGGTAGGTTGGAATTAAAAAAAACAATTCTTAGAACATTGCAATTATACGAGAGAAACATCCTCCCGGGAGAAACATCCTCCCGGGAAGGTGAACGGGAGACGTAATCAAGTACCGGGAGATTCCCGCTGAATCCAGGTTGGTTGACAGGTCTAGATGTAATCAGATAATAAATAACGACAAAACATCATGTTGTTTTATTTAAAGAGAATTATTTCTATAGAGAACAGAACTTAATAAATTTTTATCAAATTTGAGACACCAGCACATATGTATGTGATCACAGGTCGGGTGAAATCACTCCAAGTCCATCTTGAGAACCGGGACAGCCATTGATGAAATCCTTGTTTGTTTACTTCTGGACAGAATATAAATGATACCTGCAAAATAGAGCACCACAGCCGTACAGAGTGGACTACAGGTGTCAAAGCACCAGCAAATTAATTATGTACTCGGGAGCCTTCAATGTAGCTTTGTAAACAGTATCTGTAAAACGTATATCTATGTTTCAATAAGACAGCAATTGGTTATGTTTCAGAACACTATATATACATTGTTCATTATTACATCTATGCTATGTGACAAATGGCATGTCGGAGTTGCACCTGTTACACCGAATAGATGCTTCTAGGTTAACCCCTATACCGCCAGTCATGTTGTGCTTCGATTAAAGTAAAGTAAAGTTTGTTTTATTTAACGACGCCACTAGATCAAAATGATTTTTTAATGCTTCGATTAAGCTATTAAAAGTTAGTTTGTTTTGTTTAACGACACCACTATAGCACATTGATTTATTAATCATCGGCTATTGGATGTCAAACATTTGGTATTGTGAAACAGTCTTAGAGAGAAAACCCTGTATATTTTTCCACGGCCTTTGATATACCAGGCGTGGTGCACTAAAGTACTAATCAAAATTAAACCCAAGTGATTTTCCAGTCTTATATATTAGTTATGAAAATCCCTGGAATAAAAACCATAAAAATGTGTCAGTATTATCATGACCTGTTATGGTATTCAAACAACCGGTAGAAAAAAATGACGATAAATGACCTGTTATAGATAGAAATAAGAGATTTTTACTTATTAACAATTATACTGCAAAACATATGTAATTTGGAACAGACTATAACACCCAGATTGATATTGATTAAAGCTGACAGGTAAAATCACAAGTACTAAGCTAAGCAGAGGGTTGGTCTCAGGTGTGTTCAATATCAAACTGGGTGTTTCAAATTACATATGTTTTATAGTAAAATTATAAATACATCTCATATTTCTATCTATAATTGGTCATTTATTGTAATTTTTGGTATCAGTTGTTTGAATACCATAACAGGTCATGATAATACTCACACATTTGTATGGTTTTTATTCCAGGTATTTTTATAACTAATATGTAAGACTGGAAAATCACCTGGGTATAATTTTGATTAGTACTTTAGTTAGAACGATTAATACGGAGAAGAAGTGTAAACCCTGTGTATTTGTGTTTAACTACGTACCAGCTCTGCTCGGTGCAATGCAAGTAACACCAAGGATGAGGCATGCCGTTGAAGGACGTCGACAAACACACGGAGTAAGCTCCCATGTTCTCGAAGAAGAGCCAGTCTCCAACATGAAGTTCTGGCAGGCGATAGTCCTCCACTATAAGATCAACTCCGCAACAAGTTGGTCCCCAGATAGTTGAGGTAAACATGGTTTCGTCAACACAATCCTGAAACAAAAGATTTATCAATAGGCTGAAACTAAATAAATATAGAAAACAGTGAGTCACACTCAATTATGATTCACTATAGCTATATTTATTCCAATGAGATCTGTTCTGAGCTAGTTTTGATTTAGTAAACTAGTCTGGGAGTGGCAGTCTTCTTTGTGGGGGCACAAGAAGGATGCATTGTCCAGTAAAGATCTTCTCGGGAGTGGCTGTCCTCCTATATACAAGGCACTAGATACAGGTAATAGCAAACCCTAGCCCGAGTACCCTGACTGTAATAGAGCTAGACGGACATTTGGACGGTTATGATGCTCTGTAATAAGTGATGCTCTGTAATGAAAGCGTCAGAACCGTCCAAATGTCCGTCTAGCTCTCTTACAGTCAGAGTACTCGGGCTAGGTAAACCTTAAAAGACACTTCAAGCCATACATCGTAACTGAACTAAGGAAACCTCATATCTGCATAGTTTATGTCTTTCAGGAGGCAGAAAAAGACCTGTTTGGTTACAACCTGATTAAATGTAACAAATGGCTCTTAAAGAACTATAACTGTTTAAAATGGCTTTATGCTTTATGTTATAGTTCTCAACAGCCATATGTTACATTGAATCGTCTTGTAACACACAGTTTTTGTCGTCTCCTGAAATCTTTTTAAAATTCAGATACAAGGTTTTCTAGTTCAGCAATGAAATGAAGTACTTGTGGCATAAAATAAGAAGCAAAACCATACAACCGATAGTTATGGTATAAACAAAAAGTATACCAATAAAACGGAGATTGAAACAAAAGATACAACCAAAACGTGTGTGAGTGTAACCATAAGCATACGAGACAGTGGGACGGGGGGCACATATCGTAACCATGACAGTTTCTGTAACACCTGGGTCCAGTTTGCCAATAAGATTTAATGGAATCTCAGTACTATTGTCAGACTGTCACAACATATAATATCACTGTAACATATCATAGACAATGTTGGCTACTGTAACACCTGGGTCCAGTTTGCCAACAGGGTTTAATGGAATCTCAGTACTATTGGCAGACTGAGACAACATATAATATCACAGTAACATATCGTAGACAATAGTAGCTACTGTAACAGATAGGTCCAGTTTGCCAATAGGATTTAAAGGTCCTATGTCAAAGTTGAAACTATAATATTTTGTTATTTTCACAGTTATGTGTAATACATAATTACAAATTAATCACGCATAATCTTTTCATAATTAACTGAAGAATAAAATTTAAAAATATTGTATTAGACGACAAATGTGGCTCTTTCATATATACATCATATATACATCTATCTATCTATCTATCTATCTATCTATATATATATATATATATCTATATATATATATATATATATATATATATATCTCTATATCTATATATATATATATCTCTCTCTCTTCTCTCCTCTCTAGCCGTATATATATATATAGTTCATAGGCTTTATTACAAACATTAAAATATAATACATATATCATTAAAAGGGGAAAACAATATACACTGTATTGAAAGTGATGAAAATATTCTATATAAAATGTAATAAAAAGTATCAATATAACAAAGAGTGTATATAATAAAGAGAATGTATCTACTCCATTAATATATTATCATGTCTCTGCGTGGTTGCCCCTAGTACATATTTACACAGTGTTATTAGCTGCTTTACATTATCTATGGACAATAGCTGTATTAATTTAAAAGAGGATGGAGTCAGGTGTAATAATATGGTTTTATGTGCCTGCATCTGATAGTATTGTAAAAAGGACATACCAAAATAAAATGACACTCATCTTCAACAGCATTGCAGTCTACACTATTTTGATTAATAATATATCTTTCTTTGACACCCAATAGCCACTGCTTTTTATTGTTGTGCTTGGATGTCGTTAAACACCCATTAACTTTCATCATCTCATTGTTGGCTGCTTTTGTGCAGCCAAGTCATTTTATATTACCACTGAACAGAGTTCCCACATGCATGAAAACAGTAACATGGTTTCTCTGTTGTAAGAAAACAAGAACAGATATATTTTGTGGAAGAAATGTAGTGGAATATTTTCAAATCCACGTTAAACGTGTGCAGATGTTTTTGACAGACACTGACCTTGCAAACAGTGGGGTGTTGTGAGCATGAAACCACCTGATAGCGTCAAAAATGTTTGAAACAAATAGTGGCTATTTTCGAAGATAGTGGACGTTCCAGAAACAGATATTCATAACTTGGTAGTCTCGACCCTCTATCCCTGTTTCCGCATAAAAAAACGCCAACTAATTTTAAAGTGCCTATCCGTAAATGCAAACTACTTTGGGAGTGGCAGTTCTCTTTGTGGCGGTGCAAGAAGGATGCAATCTCCAGTAAAGGATCTCCTCGGGAGTGGCTGTACTAAAGACGAGTCACTGAACAGAGAATCATGGAATCATCCACTATTTTGCCAAATGCTCATTCGATTCTGCATTGTGCGGAAATACGGCCCTGAACAAGTATTACGGTTTTGTCGTTCAGACGTGTTCTATTATATATAAAGTTTGGTTCTCGAATATAAATAGTTTTGGACACCCCCTGCAAATTATCCTACCACTTTACTTCTCGGTGCATATACTAGAATATCAGTCCTTTGATAGTATTATGTAAACCAAATTGAACATACCCGGACTACACGTGGTTGGACCGTATCGTGATCAAACAGTAGATTGCCGAATGAGCCAAACAGTCCATCATTAACATAATACATGTACCCTGGCTCACTGTTCGGTGATGCTAGCATTTCTTGGCCATCATCTGAAGTAAAACATGACCACCACGTTAAATTCAGACAGACAGCAACAAAACAAAGACACTGCAATGAAACGAAGGCATATAAATAATGTAGTAATATAATTATGATACTGGTCACACACACACACACACACACACACACACACACACACTCTCTCTCTTCTCTCTCTCTCTCTCTCTCTCTCTCTCTCTCTCTCTCTCTCTCTCTCTCTCTCTCTCTCTCTCTCTCTCTCTCTCTCTCTCTCTCCTATTCACCCCCCCCAAAAAAAAAAAAACAAAAACCCAACCCCGATAACCTTACTGAATATGCAATTATTTTTATTAAAGTATGGGGTCTGTAATTTTGATATTTCACACCCATCGCTATATGGGTCTTTGCCATATGCAGTGAAAACGTTTGGTACATAGATCAAATATTGTTAAAATAGCAACAGATTCAAAATTGTAAGTAAAGTACATGCAACACCAAAAGCTAAGTGGTCCGCCTCAAACAACGAGAACCTTATTGAATATGGAATTGTCTAAAAAGTATGGGGACTGTAATTTTTATATTTCACACTCATTACTATATGGATATTTGCCACATTCAGTAAAATTGCAGGCCCATGGGTTAAATATTGTTAAAATGACAACATTCAAAATTGTAATAAAAAATACGTTTTAAAAGTTTGTTTTTGTTTAACGACACCACTAGAGCACATTGATTAATTAATCATCGGCTATTGGATGTCAAACATTTGGTAATTATGACTCGTAGTCATCAGAGGAAAACCTGCTACATGTTTCCATTAGCAGCAAGGGATCTTTTATATGCAATTTCCCACAGACAGGAAAACACATACCACAGCATTTGACCAGTTGTGGTGCACTGGTTGGAATGACAAAACCCCCAATCAGTTGAATAGATTCACAGAGCAGCAAGCACTCAACCGACGGAGCTAAATACAGCCCGTGTAATAAGTCAACAATGCAACGCCAAAAGCTAAGCGAAATTATATAAGAGTAATCCATGCATGTGTTTTATAAAATGATATCATATATAATGATATAACTAATGATATCATATATCAATCGTGTCACTACCTGATACAAAACCTTTATAAATATTTGTAATCAGTTTAGTTTATATCTTCGCTTGATGGGCGGTCGGTCTAGAATCGATCCCCGGCGGTGGACCCATTGAGCTATTTCTCGTTCCAGCCAGTACACCACGACTGGTATATCAAAGGCCGTAGTATGTGCTTTTCTGTCTGTGGGATGATGCGTATAAAAGATCCCTTGCTACTAATGGGAAAATGTAGCGGGTTTCCTCTCTAAGACTGCACCAAATGTTTGACATGCTATAGCCAATGATTAAAGGGACATACCCTAGTTTCAACCCGTGAAAATTAACACTAAGTTTAGTTAATCTACAAAACTGTAACACATTTGGATAAAGTTACAATTGAGTGAAACATGAGTCTGTGACTTTGAAATGGTGAAATACCCTCTAAAATAGACTAAAACTCGACTCCATAACTGTTACTTCTCAGACGCACGTGCGTTTTTTAAAATATAAGAAATACATTTTGTGGTATTAAAAACACCACGATGATCAAAAACACTTCGAATGTATGGAAACTGATAATCTAAACAATAAAATCTAAGTAAAATATAATTTAAGTTATGAAAAACGGTTATAATAGTAAAAAAAAATATGCGTTAGTGTTTAAAAACTATGGTATGTCCCTTTAACAAATTAATGTGCTATAATGGTGTCGTTAAACAAAACAAACATTTTTTTTAACTTCTGTATAATTCATGATATCATATATCAATCGTGTTACTTCTGTATATCAACCTGATAGAAAACCTTTAACTATATCTATAATCAGTTTATTTTAAATCCTAAAGTATCAGTATTTCAGACTTAAGGCGCATACAAACTGGAAGCGGCGCGAGCTGCGGTCCGATAGTTACGTCTGTCCTATACGATAATTATTTCATTGCTGCTGGCCGCATGCGTTGTAGCAGACACACACATCCAATCTAGACGCGCTCATTGAAGACCGGCCTCGGTGGCGTCGTAGTTAGGCCATCGGTCAACAGGCGGTTAGGTACTGGGTTCGGATCCCAGTCGAGGCATGGGATTTTTGTATCCAGATACCGACTCCAGACCCTGAGTGAGTGCTCCGCAAGGCTCAATGGGTAGATGCACACCACTTGCACCGACCAGTGATCCATAACTGGTACAACAAAGGCCATGGTTTGTGCCATCCTGCCTGTGGGAAGCACAAATAAAAGATCCCTTGCTGCTAATCGGAAAGAGTAGCCCATGAAGTGGCGACAACGGGTTTCCTCTCAAAATCTGTGTGGTCCTTAACCATATGTCTGACGCCATATAACCGTAAATAAAATGTGTTGAGTGCGTCGTTAAATAAAACATTTCTTTCTTTTTCTCTCACTGAAGCTAATGTATTTCGATTTATTTGTTTAGCCGGACCGCACGGATACACCGCATCCTGTCTTTAATGAGCCTTTACCGCAGTCTGGTTTGTCTTGTGGTGCCATGCGTTTGGCGATGACGTTAACTGCTAGCGTGAAGGCTGACGCAACAAAGTATCTTCCCGGTTCTGCTATTATTTTTACTCCAGCGCCCTCTGGGAAGTATTTGTCCAACGCCGTGTTGAGAACGTCAGCAATCTGAACACACGTGAACGAATTTATCAATAAGCTTGAAAATTGATAAGTAGGTTTGTGGTGGGTTAAAGAATAATAATTACTTTCAAGGATATTTGTGTAATTAAATATGATTTTGATTCAATTTTCTTTTGTATATTATACCATAACCCAACATATTTAGCGAACAATCTATCAGTAAATGGCAAACCACAACAGTCATGTACTAAATTAAATAGAAATAAAAATCGTGTTATTTATACATTTTTATAATACTAAAAACATTAATACAATATAATATTAATATAATCCAAGTTTATGAAAATAAATTAAAAATAAACTACAACTACACACTGTTTTATTCTGGATTCATAACTCAATATTTTTGCATTACTTTGATTCATGGCATTTTAGTAGGAGGGGGTGGGGTGGGGTGGGGGTGGGGCCAGGCTGATTTTTGCCCAAATTAAACAAAAGTGCCCGAATCTGGATTACAACGTTTATTCATATTAGCATTACTGCCAGACAGCTATATGAGGTCGCAAACAAATCCCCACGCATTTTGACATGGGTTACAACTAATAGTTTGGGTGGAATAATGAAATTACACGGTGATAAGTGTTCAGGCCAGCTCATTTTGCCCGAATTTCTCTATTGGTTTTGCCCGAAGATATGTGTTTTGACAATTTTGTTTAGATTTTAAGTGTCTGACCTCTCTGAAGGTGAGTGTTGTATTCTCCACTCCTGGAAATCCTCCTCCAACATCGAGCAGCTCAAATTTGAAACCCATTTCCCGCCCTAACTCAAACACGTAGTACGCATGCTCAACTGCTGAAGCATATGCTTCAGCCTTCTCAACCCCACTTCCAATATGAAAACTGGAAACAAACAAAGATAGTAAATACAGAATATCAGTTCACTACGTTTTCACATCGTGGTTCTTTGGCGAACATAACGATAGTAAATACAGAATATCAGTTCACTACGTTTTCACATCGTTGTTCTTTGGCGAGGTTTACATAACGATATAACAGGCGAGGTTTACATAACGATATAACAGGCGAGGTTTACATAACGATATAACAGGCGAGGTTTACATAACGATATTTACATAACAACAGGCGAGGTTTACATAACGATATAACAGGCGAGGTTTACATAACGATATAACAGGCGAGGTTTACATAACGATATAACAGGCGAGGTTTACATAACGATATAACAGGCGAGCTTCAGGGGGCGGAGAGGAAACACTGAAACATAAAACAGGGGCGGCACAGTGTGAAAACGTGGTATGGCTCGAGGTTGCCAGTATCCTTTCAAATTCACCAGTGAAGAATATTTTCACAGATACAACAAATATAACACACACAAAACAAAAGAGTGGTGCCGTCTGCGCCGCCCCAGTAAAAGGTATTCTAATGTTACAGAAAGTGTAAAAGTTACATTTATTTATGCAGTTCAATATTTATTACTAAAAATGTATGTTTGACAAAATGAGGAAACGAACCACTGTTATGCATAGAACAACAGACTGTCTTGCGCAGAATTCATTTCCTAGTGACCCGATAATACATTACAACGTCAAAGTTATCACGCTAGCAACGAAGGTATTATCAAACAGTGACGTTATATTAACACTTCGAATTATCAGATAGAGGTTATCAGGTTATAGGAAACTTGGCTGCATGGTAAACACAATTCGTATTATTTTACAGTCATGTTCACAGGTGAATTAAAGGAACAGACCCTACTTTTTAAACACTACAGGCATATTTTTCACTATTAGAGCCGTTTATGATCACTAAAATCAAACATTGCTTGTATTTTATTGTTTAGATTATCCATTTCCGTACAACCGAAGTGTTTCCGGTCATCCTGGTGTTTCTAATACAACAAAATGCAATTTTTGTATTTTTACAAACGCACGTACGTCTGAGAAGTTAACGGTGATGAAGTCGCGTTTTAGTCTATTTTTAAGGGTATTTCAATGTCACAGACTCTTGTTTCACTCTGTTGTATCCAAATGTGTTACAGGTTTGTAAATTAACCAAACTTAGTGTCCATTTTTACGGGTTGAAACTAGGGTCTAGGTGAAAAATATGACTTAGTGTTTAAAAACTAGGTTCTGTCCGTTTAATACACTTGACACATCTAAAGAAGTCATGGATGCTACTTGTGGATCTGAACTTGGACAAGTAAGCCCTTTCCATCCATCTGGGTGAATTATACAGATATGATCACCATGAAATAGTCACCAAAAATGTTAGAGCGCATTACACAGTAATGAATGATTTGCAACTTATATCGATTTATGGGAGCATATTGTCACGATGTTGTTAAAACGTCCTTTGGACTCGTTTTGTGCAGAGATGCGAGTGTGAAAAGTTAGTTTGTTTTGTTTAACGACACCACTAGAGCACATTAATTAATTAATCATTGGCTTTTAGATAACAAACATTTGGTAATTCAGACATATATTCTTAGAGAGAAAACCTGCTATATTTTCCCCATTAGTAGCAGGGGATCTTTTATATGCATCAGCTCACAGACAGGATAGTACATACCACAAGCTTTGATATACCAGTTGTACGCGTGGTGCACTGGCTTGAAAGGAAAATATCTCAATGGGCCCACCGACTGGGATCGATTCTAGACCGACCGCGCATCAATCGAGTGCTTTACCCGGTACTGAAGTTTTTCGTCAGTTGGTTTTTGTACATATGGCGGCGTGTTTCCTTTGATGTCCAGTGTGCATTTTGAAATAGCGGAGCTGGATGCGGGAAAATATAGTAGGATGCGGGAAAATGCGATGGGGCGCAGAAAAATAAAGGAGGGTGGCAAAAGACGAAAGCAGGGCGGCAAAATCCAATGCCCCGCTTAAATGGAAAAGCGAGAAGACTGTTACCACTGGGTTACGCCCCGTCCCCTGCGAGCTTGAATGTTAACGGTTTTCTCATCAGGTCATATGATACAACTTAATTGCCAATGTTATAAAACGACCGACTTATGAACACTATGACCATTAGTTAGGCTTCAATAAGTTAGCTCTAAGACTATATATACGTCAGAATTACCAGTTGACATCCAATAACTGTGTCTGTGCTCTTGTGGTGTCGTTAAACAAACTACCCTTTTTAATAAGTTAATAATTCAGGACAACTTTGTCATCGTTTGCTAAAATATTTGAATGGAGGCACGTACCAAATTCCTACGACATTGAGCCCAAGTTCTTTGGCTTTCGTCAGTAGGTTGGCAGCATTCTTTGGGTCACATCCAAATTTGTCTCCAACTCTAACCTGAACCTTGAAATTACCCGGAGGCAAGATGCGTAAAACCAGTCTAAAAAAAAGAGGAAAAAATATCCTAGTTGTACGTCAATTGTTTCAAGAGCATGTTGTTTTCAATTATCTCGTACTGATGTGTTGTTTTCCAAGAAATGACGTTTACTTCTTGATGACAGGAAAGTAATAGATTATAAACAACAACACACACACACCCAAATCAAAACAATAACAACAACAAAACAAAAAGAACTGAACCCCACTGCTTCAATAATTTTAAAAAATCCCCACATGCCCCAATTTACCTGGCTTCTGGGAAGAACTGTTTGATCTTGCACAGCTCTGCTTCGTTGTCAAACGGCATTGTGTTCACGTTGTGTTTCGCCGCATAGCGTATGAATGATTCCTGTTTACATGGATTCGCATAAATAATGCGAGATGGCGACACACCAAGATTCAAAATCGTTTTAATTTCGATCTGAAAACATAAATCATAAGTATATATAACAAATATTGTAAATGTATATGTCCTAAAACTATTAAAAGTGATTATGACAATTTAAGTCCCTATTATTATGTATTAACATTTTGAGAGCGAAATAAACTGGATTGTTCTTTTAAAAATCTTTTAATTCGAGCGTTGAGAAATACCGATTACACACACACAAACACACACACACACACAGAGAGAGAGAGAGAGAGAGAGAGAGAGAGAGAGAGAGAGAGAGAGAGAGAGAGAGAGAGAGAGAGAGAGAGAGAGAGAGAGAGAGAGAGAGAGGAGAGAGGGAGGGGGGGGGGGGGGGACGGATATATATTAGGCAAAAACTTAAAGGCGGCTTTGCCTTTTCTTCATGCATATATATATATATATATATATATATATATATATATATATATATATATATATATATATATATATAATTATAATTCCGCATTAAACGTTTCCGATATATAACATTATATATATATATATATATATATATATATATATATATATATATATATATATATATATAATCTAGAGTATACAAATGTCTAGAACTTACCTTGCTGGCACAATCAAATGAGGCGCCTAGGTCCGCTAGCAGCTTGATTACTGTATGATCCGTATTGCACTTGACAGCTGAAGAAAAAGCCACCCTCAAAATAATGATAACAACATATTTTAAGAGATCCACTAACACCAGTGTGTTGTGATGATACCATTCTAGAGTGAAAACTCATTACAATTACAGGCGGAGCGACGATAACTAGTATTCTGAATCAAAGAACTACTGTCATTTACACGCATTTGTCATGATTAATTTTACAGGAAACTGTAGCGGGATGGGGGAGGCGGAGGGGCGGAGACATCTGGAATCATTATAATTCTGAATCAAATAAGTATGACTGGCATTTATCCGCATTTGTCATTAAATTTACTTGTAGAATGCAGGAAACTGGAGCGGGATGGGAGAGGGGCGGAGACATCTCGAATAATTATAATTCTGAATCAAAGAAGTATTACTGGCATTTACCCGCATGTGTCATGGTGAATTGCATTCAAGGACATTCACTTTTAAGCTGTTTTGGAGTTGGTAACTAAGCATTTAACTTAGGATTCGTGTTTAAAGATTACCACGAAAGCACCACACTACACATAAACAGAAGACAATTTAAAATATTAATAGAAAAAAAACTTTTATAAATCGCTGACAAATCGAATGGGTCGTTGCCATGAGCACTGACTCATGCATAAAATGTATGTCTGCATTACATATCAACTATGAGAATGTTGTTAACATAATGTGTGGTAAACATTCAGTTTGTCTTGTTCAAAGAAACACTCATTCAACACAATGCTTTTGTATGTGAATAGTTTGTTTACTGTAAAAGTTAGTCTTACGAAATTCTAATGTGGATTTGTAGGCCCTATCTGACGAACAAAAAGTTGTTTACTAAGCCAGGAAATATTTGGTTAAGTATCGCATTGCGATACGCCACGCACGTTTGAGAGGTTGCTACACAATTTTAAAACATTAAACAGTAGAACTTTGCAAATCATTTTTCAACTGACTACAAATATCGCTAATTAAAATTTTGAAACCACAATGTTCCTTGTAAGCATCGGCTATTAGATGTCAAACAGTTGGTAATTTTGACACATAGTCTTAGAAACGAAACCCGCTACATATTTCCATTAGTAGCAAGGTATCTTTTATATGCACAGGATAGCACATACCATGGCCTTTGATATTCCAGTCATGATGCACTGGCAGGAACAACAAGTAGCCCAATGGTTCTGTTGACTGGGGTCGATCCAAGACCGACCTTGCAGTAGGCGAACGCTTTACCACTGGGTTACTTCCAGCCCCTTTACTTGACGAACAATAATTTCAGGCCTTACTTACCATAAAGGGCGAGACATAGCTCAGTGATAAAGCTCTCGCTTGATGAGCGGTCGGTCTCGGATCGATCCTCATCAGTGGATCCATTGGGATATCTCTCGTTCCAGCCAGTGCACCGCGCCTGGTATATCAAAGGCCATGGTATGTGCTATCCTGTCTGTGGGATGGCGCATATAAAAGATACCTTGCTACAAAACGGAAACATGTATCGCGTTTCCTCTCTAAGACTATATGCCAAAATTACAAAATCTTTGACATCTAATAGCCGATGATTAATAAATCAATGTGCTCTAGTGGTGTCGTTAAACAAAACAAACTTTAACGTTACTGACCATAAAATGGGTGAACTCGAGGAAACAGCTCCTTCCACGTGTGGTACTTGATGATAATGTCTCCAAGATCCACCAGAAAAAAGGGATCCTCGCTGTGCTGTGGAGAGAGAAAGAAAGAAAGAAATGTTTTATTTAATAACTCACTCAACACATTTTATTTTACGGTTATATGGCGTCAGACATATGGTTAAGGACCACACAGGTATTGAGGGAGGAAACCCGCTGTCGCCACTTCATGGGCTACTCTTTTTCGATTAGCAGCAAGGGATCTTTTATATGCACCATCCCACAGATAGGGGTGGAGAGAAAAGAAACATCATAAAAACAATCACTCTGAGAGCAATACATGACCCTGCCGGGAATAACGGAGAAAAATGGGTAAATAGCCATGAATGAACCTTGATCTATAACAGTACATGATAAAGCTCTACATAAAATTTCATCTCAGTATCTTCAAGCATTGCCCCCTCCTAACCCCCCCACCTCCCCCCCAACAAAAATAAACAAACAAACAAAAACAAACAAAAAACCCCAAACAAACAAACAAAAATTTAAAAAAGAAATTAAAAAAAACCCCCAAACAAACAAACAAAAACCAACTAATGTTTTTATCTCCTAAGTTCAAAGAACATAACTCTATGAAAAATGGGTAACTTGCAATGGAAGTCAAATTAGATCTGCAACAGAACATGTTAAAATATATATACAAAATTTTAGCTTTAGGAATTCGTAAGTATGTATGTATGTATGTATGTATGTAGCAAGTTTCGTTTCTAAAACTATATGTCCAAATTTTAGATTTAGGCATTCCAATTTCCTTTGGCGGAAAACTAATTTTTGTATCTCATAAGTTTAAGGGCCAAAACTTTGTCATAACTGTGTAAATCGCAATGAAAGTCACAAAATTGATCAGTAACAGTACTTAAAGGGACATTCCTGAGTTTGTTGCATTGTAAGATGTTTCCGACTAATAAAATATGTCTATGATTAAACATACATATTAAATATATTTTCTTGTTTAGAATAGCAGTGTCTGTGTATTCAATGTGTTTCTGGTCGTCTTAATATGTATAAGAAGCCCAAACTGAATTTTGTCTTCAAATAATTTTGTATGTACGAAAAAAACAATATTTTAGGGAAAAAGGGAAATTTAACCTAAGACAAATATTAGAACGAACAGAAACACGTTTAATATACAGCCACTAATATTTTATACAGAAATATATATTTGATATGTAATTACAATCGTTAAAAAGTCTCTGTTAGTCGATAACATCTTAAAAATTCAGCAAACTCAGGACTGTCCCTTTAAGCTATAGAAAGGTTTAGCTCAATGTATTTAAGCATTGTGGGAAAACACATCCAAAACAACTATAGGAATCTGTAATCCCTTAGGGTTGGACCGGTAGGGGACTCATAACAGTAGGTTAAGATCAGTGCATGTCAAGTATGATATAATCGGCTACAGAATGTCGAACATATAGTACTTGAGTCGTGACACTGTCTTCAGAGAAAACCTGCTGCGTTTGTCCAGTATCAGCAAGGGATCTTGTATAATGATTTCCCAACAAAAAGTGCAGCACATACCACAGACTTTGATACACCAGGCTGGGTCAGTAAAACCCCAATCATAGAATGGGTCCACCCAGGGTATTCGATCCTTCGACTGAAGCACCTATCAACTGGGCTAGATATCACCTCCTGGACATAGTACAAATTGCATTTGATAGATATCACCTCCTGAACATAGTACATATTACATTTGATAGATATCACCCTCCTGAACATAGTACAAATTACATTTGATAGATATCACCCTCCTGAACATAGTACAAATTACATTTGATAGATATCACCCTCCTGAACATAGTACAAATTACATTTGATAGATATCACCTCCTGAACATAGTACAAATTACATTTGATAGATATCACCCCCCCCCCCCCCCGAACATAGTACAAATTACATTTGTTAAATATCACCCTCCTGAACATAGTACAAATTACTTTTGATAAATATCACCCCCCTGAACATAGTACAAATTACATTTGATAGATATCACTCTCCTGAACATAATACAAATTACATTTGAATAGGACCATCCCTAGCCTAAAACAAATGGGGAGATGGATTTTCGCAAGCAATAACAGTTAATGATTGTTTTGTTTAACGAGAGCACTAGAACACGTGGTTTATTAATCATCGGCTATTGGATGTCAAACATGTGGTAATTCAGACATATAGATATATCAGTGTCTGTATATTCAATGTGTTTCTGGTCGTCTTAATGTTTATAAGTAGCCTTAAGCGGATTTCGACTTGGTACGTACGTAATTTGGTACGTACGAAAAAAAAAAAAATAAATTAGGAAATTAGGAAATAAAATTAAAAGTGATCTAGTGCAAATATTAGAACGACCATAAGACATTTGAAATACTGCCACTGATACGTTATACAGAAAACATATATTTAATATGCAATTATAAAGTTTATTTGTTTAACGACACCATTAGAGCACATTTCCTTTTCAATCATCGGCTATAACATGTCAAACATGTGGTAATTGTGACATATAGTCTTAGACGTAACCCACTACATGCTTCTGTTACTAGCAAGGGATATTTTAGATGTCAGGACAGCACATACCACGGCCTTTAATATATCACGCGTGGTGCACTGGCTGGAACGAAAAAATAGCCCAAGTATGCCGATCGCGATTCACGAGATCGCTGTACCACATCCCGCCCATAGGCGCGTCACATAGGCTTTATTCTCTCTAGATTGTTGTAGATTTGCTTTTGGAAATCTCAAACGCTTACCTTTAAGGAGGCTGTTACATCGGCAATGAGTTTTCTCTTTGTTTTAATATCAGGCAGTACGTCAACAATGCGGCCATTTCCAATGTCGTGCTTCATTCTTTTATGATAGTTGTGCTAGTTATAATAGTTATGCGTCAATCTGAAATAAGCAAAATATATGGGCTAAAACATTTAAATAAAACAAAGGACAACAATTTGCTAAATTAAGTTGTATGCGGGAAATAAATTACCCCCACCGCCGTCTTTGCCAAACTTAACATTAAAATGTAGTTCAAGACTGGTTTTACATAATTAGTTACGCACGTTTTACATAATTAGTTACGCACGTTTTACGTAATTAGTTACGCACGTTTTACGTAATTACTTACCCCAATTTAAACAAATCAGGTACGTCAAAGTCGTTTTATCAAAATACCATACATACACTATCT
Organism: Gigantopelta aegis; assembly: GCF_016097555.1. Taxonomy (NCBI): domain Eukaryota; kingdom Metazoa; phylum Mollusca; class Gastropoda; order Neomphalida; family Peltospiridae; genus Gigantopelta; species Gigantopelta aegis. The sequence goes on from NC_054705.1 coordinate 29,463,314, forward strand.
TCCCCTTGTAATATATGGAAACGTGGAATGTGAAAACGGATAAAAAAAACTATATTATATGTGGTACATATAGAATGCAAAGCGAGCTTGCTTGTCATACCATGTTTATGTAATGAGTTAACAGGTTTGGTATCTGACGAGTCAAAGCGAGTGTGAAGGAACATGCTCTTAATTTAGTTTTCACCTGTGGCGATATTAATTGTTTTAGAGGGTCGTGTGCAGTTCCAATATGCACTTAAGCCCAGGTGGGCAACTTGTTACGTAATACCCCCGCGCGACAGTCGTCGAGCTTTTTCTAATACACACCCAGTCCAGATGTGGAGGCCATGTGGCCAGTAGTTACGTAATACCTCCGCGCGACCATGGAATCTCTAGCGAACTGGCGTCATCAAGTCTGGCGATCTAAGAAAAATATATCGCTTGGTCGCTGTGGAAATAGCACTTGTAGGGATTCGGTACCGCCATGTATCCCCCAGGCGATATTCGGATTTTTATGATAAATAGCTAGGGTTTTAGAGATATCAGGGAGAAACATAGGAAGGCTTCCAGGGATCGCTGTCCGTTTGGACTTGGTAATTATATATTTTCTGCTCTGTTGTATAACCTTGATGTGATTGATGTGACTTTAAATATTTTAATACTGTATTATACCAATATTATTTAGACGGTGCTGCCGGTCATCTGACGCAGTAATCTGTAGGCTCACTGTCTAATATATATAAAGCTTAACCAGTCATCCTAGAGGACCTGTAGGTTATTGTCTTTATTGTGATAGGTACCAGTATTAATTCTGTGTTACAAGGTTACTGAATGAGTAGTAAGGGTTAATTAAAAATTAACCAGTTAGGAATAGAGTTGTAATTCCTTTATTAATTAAGTTCCCCCGGCAGCGTTTCTCAATTATCACACGTTACTGAATGAGTAGTAAGGGTTAATTAAAAATTTTCCACGGTGAAGGGATTAGCATATTGTGTAAACTAGACACCTAGAGATTAACTAATTAAGTGATCAGTTCTGGGTTGTTATTATTTGTTGTTTTTAATTAACTACTGCGGCAGTACATTTGTCAGCGTAGGTTAATACAGATTCCAAAGTGTAATGTGTTTTTGTTGTGTTTTCTAGTGAACTAAACGTGCTATATTACATATACTTTATATAAGATCGTATCTCTGATCATACCTAGACGAGCCACACTAGGGTATAACCGCCCGTTACAGAGAGATCTAATAGATGTACAGTTAGCAGAGATATTTTGATAATCGTGTTTTATTCAGTTACGGGTATTAGAGGATCCCCGTGACAGCGAGTCATATACCAACACTGTTCACGAGTTTCATAAACAATGGTATGACTGGCAAGCTAGTTTAGTATTTTATTTATTATAAACCAACTGCAAACAAGCCACAACGCAGAAGTAAGCAGATGTTGATACCTACAACACGTTGTTTTTCTACGAGTCTACAGGCTGGTAGGTACTGGGTTCGGATCCCAGTCGAGGCATGGGATTTTTAATCCAGATACCGACTCCAAACCCTGAGTGAGTGCTCCGCACGGCTCAATGGGTAGGTGTAAACCACTTGCACCGACCAGTGATCCATAACTGGTTCAACAAAGGCCATGGTTTGTGCTATCCTGCCTGTGGGAAGCACAAATAAAAGATCCTTTGCTGTTAATCGGAAAGAGCAGCCCATGTAGTGGCGACAGCGGGTTTCCTCTCAAAATATGTGTGGTCCTTAATCATATGTCTGACGCCATATAACCGTAAATAAAATGTGTTGAGTGCGTCGTTAAATAAAACATTTCTTTCTTTCTTTTTTTCTACGAATTGGGTCAGCAAGTGATCTACGTCACACTCACGTCATGCCAATATTACACTAGTTAAATATTGAATGATTGTTATGACATGGGCAGTATCTTACACTGGTGTGTAATAAAAATCCGTATTCCGGATATGAATCCAGTTTTTAGTATCTACCGTTATCTATGAATAAAGTCTTGAAATGGCGTCCTATCCTAGTTGATGGAACTTGGTAATATACCCTGTTTGCATCCTCTAGTCTTCTAAATTGAGGGGTGCCAGCGTCTGCTGGATGATGTAGCGTTTTGCTTCTTATGCCACCGGAAATATGTTGGGGCGTTTGGGCGTGGGCGGTTTGGGCCGTGTGGTGGGTTTGTCTGGGGGGACTGCCCTCCCCCCCCCTCCCCCCCGGGTCTTTCCCGAGTCCGACCACGCTGAAGTTCCCAATACGACTGGTGCTCCTCATCAATCCTCTTTTCTTACTAAGCAAAATCCCTGTGGCGGCTGCTTAACCTCCCTTAATCAACCTCCTACTAAATAATAATAGGGCTAAAACAAAGAGTTTCTGTACTATTTGTATTTTTGAAATGTTCGTTCTAAATTAGCGACAAAGTTTTAAATTAAATGGATTATATATTTTATATTAATTATTATTTTTGGAATTGCGCAAATAAAAACTAATTATATAATATCCGTATTCCCCATTGGCTTAATTTCAAAATTGTCCTAAGTAATTTCTGTCCCGGATTGGGCTCCTGGCCTCCAGAGACCGAACCCGGGGTGGACATGCTCGAAGCCTTAGTGGTATAGGAGCATGGAAAAGTCTTCACTGACTCTGAAATGGCGTGTTTTAATCGACCATCATCGGTCACAAATACTATAGTCGAGTACATAGATATTATTATACGATCTTGTGTGTGACGTACTGATTTTACGAAACGAGTGTTAGGATTATTTTATTGCCCGAGCGAGAGCGAATAATACATGAATCCTGACACGAATTACTGAGGCAGAAAATATTAATTTTGAGACTATTGTCCGTTTGCGTCAAAAGGGAACTAATTAATTAGCATGTAACGTCATAATAAAAAAAAGATCAAATTCATATAAAAACATATTAATTTATTAAGTTTTAAACCCATACAATTTCAAATAGTCCGAGTACTCTGCCGTTCGAGAGCTAAACGGACATTTGGACGATATGATCGCTCTCTCAGCCAGAGATCACTCTATAGCGAAAAAGCGGAATAAAAAGAAAAAAGAAAGAAATGTTTTATTTAACGACGCACTCAACACATTTTATTTACTATTTACGGTTATATGGCGTCAGACATATGGTTAAGGACCACACAGATATTGAGAGAGGAAACCCGCTGTTGCCACTTCATGGGCTACTCTTTTCGATTAGCAGTAAGGGATCTTTTATATGCACCATCCCACAGACAAGGTAGCACATACCACGGCCTTTGATATACCAGTCGTGATGCACTGGCTGGGACGAGAAATATCCCAATGGGCCCACCGACGGGGATCGATCCCAGACCGATCGCGCATCGAGCGAGCGCTTTACCACTGGGCTACGTCCCGCTCACGCGGAATAGCTGACTAGCACACGGTAGACAAAGATCCCCGCTCTAAGTCTGACGCTTTTCACCGGCCTCGGTGGCGTCGTGGTTAGGCCATCGGTCTACAGGCTGGTAGGTACTGGGTTCGGATCCCAGTCGAGACATGGGATTTTTAATCCAGATACTGACTCCAAACCCTGAGTGAGTGCTCCGCAAGGCTCAATGGGTAGGTGTAAACCACTTGCACCGACCAGTGATCCATAACTGGTTCAACAAATTCCATGGTTTGTGCTATCCTGCCTGTGGGAAGCGCAAATAAAAGATCCCTTGCTGCCTGTCGTAAAAGAGTAGCCTATGTGGCGACAGCGGGTTTCCTCTAAAAAAACAGTGTCAGAATGACCATATGTTTGACGTCCAATAGCCGATGATAAGATTAAAAAAGCAATGTGCTCTAGTGGCGTCGTTAAATAAAACACACTTTACTGAATAGCTTTTCATAGATAATTTTCGAGTTCGCACGCACGCACTACAGGAAGTAGCCCTAGCTCTAGGTCTCGAATGGCTAGGGCTACATCTGAAATAACATTTTTTTGACAATAAAGGTTCAGTGTACATTCTTTACAAATTACCATCAAGCTGCATAGGTAAAATTGTCTTTTCTGATACATGTTTTAAAGCAATTAATGGAAAATCCAAGGCAATCTGAACGACAAAACCATAATACATGATCAGGGCAAAATGCAGAGTCGAATGAGCATTTGGCAAAATAGTGGATGATTCCACGGATCTCTATCTAGTGCCTCGTCTATAGGAGGACAGCCACTCCGGAGGAAATCCTTTATTGGAAATTTCATCCCTCCTGCATTGCTACAAAGATTATTCCATACCTCTTGCATCGCCACGAAGAGTACTGCCACTCCCAGACTCGTTTACTAAGGAACGCGCAGTTCTACCTTTAGTCTCTTTGTACTGCATTATATTTTATTTCAGAGACAATGCAAGTCAAGCTGCATACCTTTTTTTGGGGGGGGGGGGGGGGGGGGGTTATTGCAGCATTTTGTCTTCACCCTTGTATTAAAGATGATATTTAATCTTTATATAATTTAATGGCAATTTGTAAAGAAACATTTTTATTTATAATGGATTTCTTTTTCAAAAAATGTTATTTCATTTGGTATGAATTTAAAACTTAATAACATATCATTATATGAATATTAACTTTATTCATTTTATTTATTATCAGTTTTCTTTTAATGCAAACGGACTATATACGGTCAGCACATAGTTGTTATTTAACAAAGAACATTCTAGTTTTAAATTTGGCTGCACTGTAAAATTTCAGTGTGATAATTGGAGAGCTAGTTGAATTTGAGAATGGCCAGTAAGATTTTTCTTCAACTAGCCCTGCTGGCGACCATGGTGTTCAGCCTGTTTCCTGTACATGTTGGATTATGTGGATAATAAATGTATTTACCAACACATGAAAACCCTCCCACCCTGTTACCCTTTACTGTGTTAAAAACGAAATCGTCACGGCTGGATGTGTGATCACTCGCACGAGTAAATCTAGACAGCATTTTATTTCAACTTATCTTCGTGCTTATATCCAGTTAAGGTTTAAACACGCTGTCCTGGGCACACACCTCAGCTATCTGGGCTGTCTGTCCAGGACAGTGGGTTAGTTGTTAGTTGTTGGTGGTTAGTGAGAGAGAAGAGCGTGTAGTGGTCTTACGCCTACCCACTGAGCCCTTAAGAACTCGCTCTGGGTTGGAGCCGGTACCGGGCTGCGAACCCTGTACCTACCAGCCTGTAGTCCGATGGCTTAACCAATGCGCCACCGAGGCCGGTTTTTAGACAACAGTGACAGTTGCGGACATCAGATACTGTTTAATAACGGCAGTTTCTCGCTCACCAACAGTACCGGTTTTTTTTTTATTAATTTGAATTTTATTTGAACTGGATTATGCAATATTTTCACTGATGATTTATTTGCATATTTGCGACATCTGGATCCAATGTGCACTGTTGCTAAATTTCAACAAACATAAATTCTCACATATTTACAATATGTTATTTCATTTTCATTTATGTCTATTTGTGTGTCGTTTTATTTATATTTAGTTTGCCCAATTACTCTGTTTTTGGGTGGTAAATTAAGCCGTGGCCAATTCAGCCAATAATAATAATAATAATAACCCCCCCCCCCCCAAAAAAAAACCAAAAAAAAACCCCCAACAACAACCCAACAACAAAAAAACCAACAACAACAAAAACAAAAAAACCCCACCCACATAATATTTTATACTGTATTCTTTGATAATGAATTAAATTTAAAATATGAATACTATAATATAGAGCGTTGAACATACAAATAATAAATAATAAAATATTATGGATACTCATCCTCTGGGCTGATCCTGTCCTGTAGCTTGTATGGTACTGAAAAAACCCCCAATGTATATGTATGTAATCCCACATCTGACCGTCATATCAGATGTCGGAATTTAACGTCCTTATATCAAATTAATGTTCAAACACGTCCACTGGGGCACAAACACTTTAAGTTATGTCAGAAAACGTGTCCCAAATGAGAAACTTAATCCTAGCCAGCGGGTTGTAACATCTCGCGAAATTACTTCATAAGCCACGCCCTTTTTCGTCAGCCACGACCTATGCCACGAGTTAAAGTTAAGTTTGTTTTGCTTAACGACTCAACTAGAGCACATTGATTTATTAATCATCGGCTATTGGATGTCAAACATTTGGTAATTTTGACATATAGTCTTAAAGAGGAAAAGCCCTACATTTTCCATTAGTTGCAAGGGATCTTTTATAAGCACCATCCCACAGACAGGATATCACATACCACGGACTTTGATATACCAGTCGTGATGCACTGGCTAGAACTAGAAATAGCCCAATAGGCCCACCGACAGGGATCGATCCCAGACCCGACCGTGCGCTTTACCCCTGGGCTACGTCCCGCCCTAGATATGTTTTAAACAACTCATAAGATACATGGTATCCAACGACGACTTGTGTAAAATTATATATGTTTATAGCATAGAATGGTATACCTTTACCTTTGCAATAAGATTTTATTTTCGTGTTATTAAATTCCCTACTAGGGTCGCCACGAGTAATCGGGCACGGGCTGAGTCTTGCAAGACTCGAATACGCGCGCAAAGAAGAGCACTTTCATATAATTCTATTTTTAAACATTATTTTGCCATATGCGTTCCGCCGGCTACCTTATAGGGCTATGAAACATAATATAGGGGAAACAAACGTCAAATGTGTGGAATGCAATACATGTACAGTGGCATGGTTTGGCATCTGTGTTCAGCGCTGGATTTAAGATGCACAATGCTATTTTACTTTATTTCTTGTTAGTCCTCATTACCATCTAGTGTAAGTGTCGGGTAATCGGGTCCGGGTCGAGTTTGACCCTCCGAGTACTCGAGTCCAATACTCGTGGAGGCCCTATATCCGTATCTTACCTGATATTATGATTCTCGGCCGATGTGCGATGCTTTAATGACAGATTTTAGTCTTTCAGTATCCACATCTAATCAACTTGAGAAACAATTGAATGTTGTTTGATATTTTAAAAATGTAACACCAATTTTCAAAGAAAATGTTTTTTTCTTTTAACGCTGTAAGTAGCACTCCGGCGAGTCAGTGTTCGAAGTGACCCGAATATTTATCAGAGCAGATAATACCGACAGACCTGCAATGCAAGTGGTTTTTTGTCAATGAATTTTTTTTTATCTGGGCAAAAATGTTTACAATAGCATTTCAATCCAGCACCGCATTGATAAGTGCCTTTGTGATCTAAGTGTGAGACACTAGTGAAACTAAGTACTATATTTCTGTGCGACACTATAGGGGTGTCAGGGCCGTAGCTAGAATTTTTAGTTTCGGGGGGGGGGGGGGGGGGGGGGGCAACTGAGTAGTTAATAGTCTAAAACTCCTTAAACAGTTAAGAAGATAAAAAAAAATAAGTTTTTATAATGCTTTCCGGATTTTTTTTTGGGGGGGAGGGGGGGGGGGGGGCAACTGCCATGAAAGTCATGAAATCTCCCACATTTGTTATGTACATTAAATATCAGTATTGTAGCGGGGTCGCTTAGTGACGATTGACCGGCCTCGGTGGCGTCGTGGTAGGCCATCGGTCTACAGACTGGTAGGTACTGGGTTCGGATCCCAGTCGAGGCATGGGTTTTTTAATCCAGATACCCGACTGCAAACCCTGAGTGAGTGCTCCGCGAGGCTCAATGGGTAGGTGTAAACCACTTGCACCGACCAGTGATCCATAACTGGTTCAACAAAGGCCATGGTTTGTGCTATCCTGCCTGTGGGAAGCGCAAATAAAAGATCCCTTGCTGCTAATCGGAAGAGTAGCCCATATAGTGGCGACAGCGGGTTTCCTCACCAAATCTGTGTGGTCCTTAACCATATGTCTGACGCCATATAACCGTAAATAAAATGTGTTGAGTGCGTCGTTAAATAAAACATTTCTTTCTTTCTTTCTTTTAGTGACGATTGTATGTATCCAAGACATAGCGCAGTGGTAAAGCGCTCGCTTGATGTACGGTCGGTTTGGGATCGATCCCCGTCGGTGGGCCCATTGGACTATTTACTCGTTCCAGCCAGTGCACCGCGACTGGTATATCAAAGGGCGTGGTATGTGCTATCCTGTCTGTGGCATGGTGCATATAAAACATCCCTTGCTGCATTAGACAAAATGTAGCAGCAGCGATGGTTTATATATATATCTGTGTGTGTGCCCCCCCCCCCCCCCCCCTTACTTTTGGCATAGCAATATGTATTGAAGAAATGATTAATTGTAGGCTAGATCATCACACGAGTGAACTGTGGAAGTTCTCTCTGTCGGGGACCGCTCTATAGTCCGAAGGTCCAATGGTCCGAAGGTTCAATAGTGCGGGATTAGGTATATAAACCTTCGGACTACTGAACCTAGGATTAGGGTTAGTGTTGAACCTTCGGACCACTGAACCTTCGGACTATAGAGCTGTAACCCTCTCTGTCAGGTCCTCGGGCGGTGACTGGACACGTTCACGGTCTTGAACGATTGAGCTGTGCACTTGGCACGCATGCGTCTTGGTCTCTCAAGCTGGATGGAAGGGGGTGGGTTGGGTGCGTGCACCACTCCGTCTTTTCGTCGGGCATCTCTCGGTTGCTCGAACGTGCAGATCTCGGTCCCTCGAGCCGTGCACTTGATTTTGAGAGGGGGGTTGCTCAGGCTTATGGTGAGGCACGAAGGGGGGGGGGGGGGCTGTCTCGGTCGCTCGGGACGGAACGTAGCCTAGTAGTAAAGCGCTCGCCTGATGTGCGGTCGGTTTAGGATCGATCCCCGTCGGTGGGCCATTGGGCTATTTCTCGTTCCAGACAGTGCACCACGACTGGTATATCAAAGGCCGTGGTATGTGTTATCCTGTCAATGGGATCGTGCATATAAAATATCCCTTGCTACTAATGGCAACATGTAGCGGGTTTCCTCTCTAAGACTATATGTCAGAATTACAAATCAGTGTGCTCTAGTTATGTCGTTAAACAAAACAAACTTTAAAATCTTTTTTCCCTCGTGGAACGAACTTTCAGAGCGTGCCACGTAGGCCTACATAAAGCTTTCGTCATGACGTCATAGAAATTGACGTACCTACGTTAACGTTTACGTTCTTGGAATATTTTCAACAGCCCGTGCAACGTTCGTCTAAACTTTGCATCTTTAAGTCCAATAGCTCGATAACACGTCTTGTAGTGTTCACCACGTTTTGTCGCACGCTAAAAGGAATATGTTGTGGACTGTACTCCTACTCCGCCTGTGCCTGCACGCCGCTCTGACGACTGTGGTTCCAGCCTGTGACTCGAGGCATGGATCAGAATGTAGGAACCGGCGCGTCAACAAGCTGCACGTGTTCTTCCACGGACATCGCGTTATGTGTGGTCAACGTCTACGGAAGACACTCACGGCCAGCAGCCCGGTTTTGGTGTATGCACAAGCAACAGAGGTAACCGATAAAAAAAACCCAGACACACACACCAACCAAACCGTATTATAGATAACTGCCCTTTTGTGGATAGGTCTGTCATTTGTTTCAGTCTGTGCGTTCGTGCCAGCCAGTGAAATATTGTTTTGTTTAACGACACCACTAGAACACATTGATTGATTTATTAATCATCAGCTATTGGATGTCAAACATTTGGTAATTGTGATACGTAGTCGGAAAAAACCTTTTTTAAAATTGGTAGTAAGGGATCTTTTATATGTACTTCCCATAGACAACACAGTACATACCACGGCTTTTGATATACCAGTCATGGGGACTATTTGGAACGGAAAAAGCCTAATCAAATAATCGGTCCACCGGCTGGATTCGATCCTTGTATTGAAGCACGTTAGCCGAATGCTCTACCGACTGAGTCAGATCCCGCCAAGCGCGTCTTTCTCCTTGTATATTGTGATTTTATATTTGCGATTGCGAATGCATGTGTTGAACTTGTATATGTGTGTGTGTGTGTGTGTGTGTGCGTGTGTGTGTGTGTGTGTGTGCGTGTGTGCGTGAGAGAGAGAGAGAGAGAGAGAGAGAGAGAGAGAGAGAGAGAGAGAGAGAGAGAGAGAGAGAGATTTTAGAACATGGATATGTATGTAATGCAGTGACTCTGGCCTCCCAGCCCCGATACTGCTATTTGATCTGGGACCATAAATATATTACAAAATTTAATTTTAACTGGCTCATTTGAAATACAGCAAAGAATGGTTGTGTCTTAAAGAACCATGCATTCCATATTCAACAAATCTAGAGGTCACACGATAATACATTCCACCTTTAACCGAGGTCACAATCATACATTCCACATTTAACTGAAGTCACAGTCATACATTGCACATTTAACACAGGTCACAGTCATACATTCCACATTTAACCCAGGTCACACAGTCCACATTTAACCCAGGTCACACAGTCATACATTCCACATTTAACCCAGGTCACACAGTCATACATTCCACATTTAACCCACGTCACACAATCATAATTCCACATTTATCCCAGGTCACACAGTCATACATTCCACATTTGACCCAGGTCACACAGTCACACATTCCACATTTAACCCACGTCACACATTCCACATTTAACCCACGTCACACAGTCATACATTCCACATTTAACCCAGGTCACACCGTCATACATTCCACATTTAACCCAGGTCACACAGTGATACATTCCACATTTAACCCAGGTCAAACAGTCACACATTCCACATTTAACCAGGTCAAACAGTCATAATTCCACACTTAACCCAGGTCACACAGTCATACATTCCACATTTAATCCAGGTCACAGAGTCATACATTCCAAATTTAACCCAGGTCACACAGACATACATTCCACATTTAACCCAGGTCAAACAGTCACACATTCCACATTTAACCAGGTCAAACGGTCATAATTCCACACTTAACCCAGGTCACAGTCATACATTCCACATTTAATCCAGGTCACAGAGTCAAATATTCCAAATTTAACCCAGGTCACACAGACATACATTCCACATTTAACCCAGGTCACAAGTCATACATTCCATATTTATCCCAGGTCACAGTCATACATTCCACATTTAACCCAGGTAACACCGTCATACATTCTAAATTTAACCCAGGTCACACAGTCATACATTCCACATTTAACCCAGGTCACACAGTCATACATTCCATATTTAACTAAAATCAGTCATACATTCCACATTTAACCCAGGTCACAGTCCACATTTAACCTAGGTCACAGAGTCATACATTCCATATTTAACCCAGGTCACACAGTCATACATTCCACATTTAACCCAGGTCACAGTCATACATTCCAAATTTAACCCACGTCACAAAGTTATACATTCCACATTTAACCCAGGTCACACAGTCATACATTCCATATTAAACTAAAATCACAGTCATACATTCCACATTTAACCCAGGTCACACAGTCACACATTCCACATTTAACCCAGGTCACACAGTCACACATTTAACCCAGGTCACACAGTCATACATTCCACATTTAACCCAGGTCACACAGTCATACATTCCACATTTAACCCAGGTCACAGTCATACATTCCACATTTAACCCAGGTCACACCGTCATACATTCCACATTTAACCCAGGCCACACAGTCATACATTCCATATTTAATTAAAATCAGTCATACATTCCACATTTAACCCAGGTCAGTCATACATTCCATTCGTATTAGTGCCATCACGCACAATAGAATAATTATATTTGCCAACACGATTTTTCCAAGATTAAAGTTGATTTTTTGCAAGTTTAAATGTTAGAAAATATAATTGTTTTATTGTGTGTGGTGGCACTAATACGCTTCCGTAATTTTCATTTGAGCAATACACTTGTGTTTCAGGGTAGCCGCTACCTGGTTGTGATGGTGGACCCCGACGCGCCCTACCACTGCGCACCGCCAGGCAGGAGCCTCGCCGACTTTATACACTACGCAGCTATAATGGAACCAGTGGGTATCAGTTGACACTCAGTCTAAATAACAAAAACAACAACCCCATCCACCGCATACATATGTATATCTATATGAAGATTTAATCACTCTTAACATGGAGAATAATGGTTAAAAAAAAAACAAATCATAAAACAAATCAAAAAATCAAATAAAAAAAATCATTTTTTTGCAATGTTCCTTTAATTAATTTACCTTGAAGGTATACGATTTCTACAGTAGTCAAGTGTTATCAGAAGGCATACATAGTTCAGCTTTATTACAGTATTTGTACATTCATGTACATATGTCGAGCTATAGAATTATGGAAACACAAACAAAAATATCGCCTTACCAAAATGAGTCATCACAGGTTATTCTCGTAGATCACTCATATATTATTCTCTCTCTCTCTCTCTCTCTGTCTCTCTATCTGTGTCTGTGTGTCCATCTGTGTCTATGTGTGTGCGTGTTAGTGTCTGTGTATGTGCGTGTGTGTCTGTGTCAGTGTCCGTGTGTGTGTGTATATGTCAGTGTCTGTGTGTGTGTGTGTGTGTGCGTGTTAGTGTCTGTGAGTTAGTGTCTATGTGTGTGTGTTAGGGTCTGTGTGTGTGTATGTATAGGGGGCATGTGAGGTTGTTTTTTGTGTGTGTTTTTTGGTACAGTTACACACGTGTGTTAAGTAACAGTCACCTACGTTGGTGTTGCCTAGTTTGTGACCCATCAGTGTTGTGTGTGTTTTTATTCACATCTTCATTTGTCTACACTTCCACTGTTTCAGCACAATGGACGTCTTTCGTCAGTGTTTAATCTCATTTGTAAGTACATACTGTACCTGTCTGTCCGTAGATACGACTGCCAGTCCGCATAGACTCCCTCTCTTCATCTTTCTTCTCTCACTTCCTCCATTCCTCTTTCCCTTCTGTCTGACCGACTGACTCGTTTTCTTCCGTTCGCTCTCTCTCTCTCTCTCTGTCTCTCTGTCTCTCTCATCTTCTCCCTCACTCTCATCTCCTCCCTCTCTCTGTCTCTCTCTCATCTCCTCCCCATCGCTCTCTCTCTCTCTCTCTCTCTCTCTCTCTCTCTCTCTCTCTCTCTCTCTCTCTCTCTCTCTCTCTCTCTCTTTCTCTTTCTCTCTCAGTAAATAGATATAAGAGCATAATATATCAAATATAATTTTTTTATTGATCTTAACTATACACTGCAGAACATACAATATATTATAGTGCAATGACACAGTGGTCTCTACAGCCTCGTTTCAACAATATTCCGAACTGGAAAACACAAACACACACCATACTACTGAAAATACAATATATGATGCTATTAAAAATACATCGTGCTACTAAAAAAATACATCATACTAATGATAAACAAAACATCATGATAATGAAAAAATATAAATCATCCTACTGAAAAACAATACATCATACTATTTAAAAACAATACATCATACTATTTAAAAACAATACATACTACTATTTAAAAACAATACATCATACTATTTAAAAACAATACATCATACTATTTAAAAACAATACATACTAGTATTTAAAAACAACACATTATACTATTTAAAAACAATACATTATACTATTTTAAAATATATATTCATACCGCTGAAAAACAATACATTATATTAGTTAAAAACAATACATACTACTATTTAAAAACAATACATACTAGTATTTAAAAACAACACATTATACTATTTAAAAACAATACATACTACTATTTAAAAACAATACATCATACTATTTAAAAACAATACATCATACTATTTAAAAACAATACATACTAGTATTTAAAAACAATACATCATACTATTTAAAAACAATACATCATACTATTTAAAAACAATACATCATACTATTTAAAAATAATACATCATACTATTTAAAAACAATACATCATCCTACTAGCTAGCAGAAAAAAGTACATCATGCTATTTAAAAGTAATACGTCACGCTAGTGTACAACGAATATCATGCTACAGGAAAACAATACAAATTAGTAATACTAATGTAAACAAACTAACTCTACAAGAAACAACACATATATTACTGAAAATCTACATACCATATGTCACAACAACTACTATAATCATGTTATTGAGAAGTACTAAATCACGCTAATGAAAATAATGCACCATAGCTATGAACATAAATATAATGCTTCTGAATATCTACGTCATGATGCTGAAAGACACCCACCCCCCAAAACCCACCCCCCCCCCCCAAAAAAAAACCCCACACACACACACAAAACCCCCCAACCAAAACCCCCAAACAACCCCCCCCCCCCCCCCCAAAAAAAAAAAAAAAAAAACTCCACACAAAAATCCAACAACAAACAACAAACAAATATATATCATGGTTTTGTTATTTAGCACCAGTAACAGACCTTTGTTTTTAACAACAATAAAAAACCCCACCCTGAAATAGAAAACAACAACAAAACAAAACAAAACTAAACTAAAACGAGACCCTGACAGATCTAACTAAGTATTAGATAACAATAATTACAAATGCCGACGACGACAAATCCAGCTCAGTAATGCTATACTCAGACTATCAACTGTCACGACGGAGTTGTCCAAGTTGACAGCTGCGTTATAAACCCCCCCCCCCCCCCCCCCCCCCCCCAACTTACGACAGGTGCTCTCAGATTAACAACTAATCAGTTGTAGGATTTGTATACAACTATAATCGAGTTGTACGAGCGCTCAGACTAGCAACTGGACAATCTTACAAGTCGTGAGATCGGTGAGTTGATCAACTTCGTCGCCACAGTTGGTAGTCCGATACTAGCATTTATAACGGGTAATACTTTGTCTTGCAGCCTATCAAGGTCCAAACCCTCCCATTGGGGTACATCGATATCAAATCTATCTCTACAACTGGTCACGTTCCGGTATACCGGTGCTCAGAAACAACGCCTCCGTCAGAACTAATTTCAACAGAACCAAGTTCCAAGCAGAGAACCACTTGGCTAGACATGAAGCTTTCTTTCAGTTCAAAGTCAAAAAATAAAACTTACAAACTGAAGTCAGCAGCAAAACACTTTCAAAGCGCGACGTAGCCCAGCTGATCGATCCCCGTCAGTGGGCCCCATTGGGCTATTTCTCGCCTTAGAAAGGAAACCCGCTACATTTTTTTCCATTAGTAAAAAGGGATCTTTTATATGCATCATCCCACAGACAGAATAGCACATACCACGGCCTTTATTATACCAGTCATGGTGCATTGGCTGAAACGATAACTAACCCAATGGGCCCACTGACGAGGGTCGATCTCAGACTGACCGCGCATCAGGTGAGCGCTTTACTCCTATATCCCGCCTTCATTTAACAATGAAAAACGCTTTAAAAAGTGACTCACGTTGATGCTGAAGTTTTGTTAATCTGTAGGTAATAAGTTGCATTAATATATAGTTAAATCATTAGTTGTGTTTGATCAATGAGTCCTTCGATTATGTCTGTATGGAATGTTAGTCGTATAATCAAAGGACTTATTGCAGTACAACTAGACCAGATAATGCTAAATTCTCAGTTAGCCCTTTTGACTGAAAACGTATTTGACTGTACAAAGAACAGAACAATCAGGCACACGTTTGACAAATTAGCCATTAAGTAGTAACACAGTGTCAGTTTTTCTAGTGTTGTTTTACCGGAATGTTAAATGAATAACGGAAGTCAAATGTTGGCTTGTTAGTTCTTATTTTCCTTTCCAACATGAAACATTGTTACCAACGTAGTAATACAGATAATATAGGTCTCAGCTGTTGGGTGAAGGACACACAGGTCTCCCGATACTGTTGACATTGAGACTGAGAACCTCAAGGGTACGAACAACAGAGCTGCTCTCCTGAGTCTGTCTTTCATGTACTAGCATATAAAACTAGTATTTATAACATGCATATTATATTTCATTCATTCATTTCAACTTATTTTCGTGCTTATATCCAATTAAGGTTCAAGCACGCTGTCCTGGGCACACACCTCAGCTATCTGGGCTGTATGTCCAGGACAGTGGGTTAGTTGTTAGTTGGTTAGTGGTTAGTGAGAGAGAAGAGGGTGTAGTGGCCTTACACCTACCCATTGAGCCCTTAAGAACTCGCTCTGGGTTGGAGCCGGTACCGGGCTGCGAACCCTGTACCTACCAGCCTGTAGTCCGATGGCTTAACTACTATGCCACCGAGGCCGGTTGCATATTATATTTGTTGACACGTAATCGTCATGGTTTATAAACCGTAGCTGTTAAGCCGAGGGCAACAATTAAAATCCACGGTGTCCTTGATTGCCATAATTTAGTTTGGCGTTAACTGGTTTGATTACTAGCCCCTATTTAACAAAAAATTAAGTTAATGCATAAATGCCAGGTACCATAATAACAATTCATTGAATCGCACATGAACAACTAAATATATAAATTGCATTTGAATATACATGTAGATGTAAATGCTGCACTATAACAGTATCACCATTAAACGTGTCTCGACCGTTTAGTATCATTTGGTTCAAAATTGCTTAGAGGTGTTAAAATAATTTAAAGTGTATAGACGCAAAGAAAATTTAATTATTTTATTATGATTGCCATCTCTCATGAGGACAACGGATATGAATGTGTGTTTTGTTAGGCATATTACAATTTTATTATGATACTAAATTACACAATGTTCATCCATCCATCCATCCATCTCAGACTGTCAGCTGTCACGACTGAGTGGGTCAACTCAATCGTAGGAGTTGTATACGACGAGAATAGAGTTGTAAGAGCGCTCAGACTAGCTACTGGTCAGACATTGAAGTCGAGAGATCGGCACTGGCCTCGATGGCGCAGTTGTTAAGCCAGTGGACTACAGTCTGGTAGGTACAGGGTTCGCAGCCCGGTACCGACTCCCACCCAGAGCGAGTTCTTAAGGACTCAATGGGTAGGTGTAGGGCCACTACACCCTCTTCTCTCTCACTAACCAACTAACCCACTGTCCTGGACAGACAGCCCAGATAGTGAGGTGTGTACCCAGGACAGCGTGCTTGAACCTTAATTGGATATAAGCACTAACATAAGTTGAAATGAATGAACGAGAGATTGCCGAGTTGTCCAACTCTGTTGTGACAGTTGGTAGTCTTTTGTCTAGATTAATCTAAGTAGCGATAAGTAATATTACTGTTATTAACAGTTCATACAGGTTATTAATCTTAAATTGTGTATCTGGTGTGCCATGCGTCAAAGACGTTAAAGTCAGAATAAATGAGTATGTTTACTATCTACACCGAGATGATGGTCAATAATTCATAATAATTATTACTAATGGTAACTAGGGAATGGATGGGAGTATTTGACGCTGATTTGGCGACAATTTTTCAGTTTGTAAACTTAAAAATGTGTTTACTCCAACATTGTAAATACAATAATTATTTATACAAGTAAGGACCATCATGTAAACGTAGGAAACACAGCAACCAAAAGATAATTTACGTTCACAGAAGTACGGGCTCCCATGGTTGTAAGAGGGACAGGCTGATTTGTGTCCGAATTTAACGAAAATGCCCGAATCTGGATAACAATATTTATTCAGATTAGCATTACTACCAAATATGGCTGGTTGCAAATGAATAACTACGCATATTTACATGAATTACTAATATTGTGGTTAGAATGATGGAAATACATGGTGAAAAGGTTTCAAACAAACTCAATTTTTACTGAACATTTCAATCGGTTTTTTTCCTGAGAATTTTCCCCCAGCACGGGGGTAGTGCAGTTGCCCTTGTGCCCCCACCCGTCGCGAACGGTTACGATTATTTATACAAATAATGCATATCATGTAAACCTCAAAAACACGACAATGAAAAGATAAATTTATCTTTTCATTTACGTTTTTAAAACGCTCTCTCCGGGCTCTTGTAACTTCTCACGTTCTTCCGCCGTGTCGACGTCAAGACCTTTGTCCGCCGTGTCCACGTCAGGTGTGCGCCTAGACTTAGCGCCGTCTTTTCTGCGTAAAACCAGGAACGCCGCCAGGACAAGCGCGCTACCCACACACTGTCCTATTGTAGACAGACACTTGAGCCTCGTTCTGAGCTTCTCGATGTCATAGAGCGCGCACTCGTTGGCCACTCCGCACGTGGTGTGCCACACCTTGCACGCGCTGTCCACAACCATCCCGTACAGAATGGGCGCCGGCAAAAATCCTAAAACAAGATCATTTATTTAGATCATTTACATTTGCAGCGTTACAATTATTATTATCTTATACATAATTGCGGATCTAAGCGCATTGGCGTGGGTGGTACTCGGGGCTGGGGGTGGGGTGGGGTGCGGTGCGGGGGTGGGGTGGTGGTGGTCTCAAGCGGCAGATGTATTAAAGAAAAACCAGCTTCGGTCGCGTAGTGGTTGGGCCATCGGACATCAGGCTGATAGGTACTGGGTTCGCATCCCTGTACCGTCTCCCACCCAGAGTCAGAGTGAGTATTAACGACTCGGTGGGTAGATATAAGGCCACTACACCGACTACTCTCTCACTAACCACTAACCCTCTGTGCTGAACCGACAGGCGACATAGCTGAGGTGTGTGCCCAGGACAGCGTGCTTGAACCTTAATTGGATATAAGCACAGTAAGTATAAATGAAATGAATGAAAGAAAAGTCAGTAACATTCGGTAGATTATGAAGAATCCTGTGACTTTGTCATGTCATCCATAGGGTGTTTACGTGCACAAACCAGAACAAGCTATTGTTTGCATTGTTGGGCGCAAGAGCCGGCCTTGGACGGCTGCTCCATCAGGAAAGGTGGGGGGAGGGGAAGGGACCGCCTTGGCAGGTGCAAGGGAGCACCAACAGCCCGATCAATCGGTATGGGGGTTGGTGGTGCGAGGGGATATTTGAATGGAGCATTTCAATGCCAAAGAGAAAAGGGTGCGCAATTTTGATTGAGGGAATTTGGCGCAATTTTGAACGGTTATCAAAAGGTAAATGGCCGTGTTCGGTTTATAGTTGATTATTACTCGTGCACGGTTCAGCGCAATCCCTTATGTTTATAGACCAGAATTAAAATGTTTGTGTTATGTTAGGGGGCCAGCACACCATTTTGGTGAGATACTATTTCCACTCACGGGCGGGAGTAGTGATGTGGGGGATCTTTTTACATTAACGGCCCACCCCGTTTTGACGCTTATGCTTTAGTTCAAGCACGCTGTCCCTAACAGGCAACTCAAACACCCACCTGGATTGAGTTAAGTCAGACCGAGCAGAAAAACGTCAGCCAGACTGGTTTATGCGCTTCACGTTAAACCAAATGACCACGTCGGGAATCCATCAAATAGTTGGCGAACGTTAGCGAAATGTTTGCTGACTGAACTTGGAGCCTCTTAAGAAATGTGTATGTCAAGGCCGTCATGTTACGTCACAGTACTATGAAATGCCATGCGAATCAGCGCCGCAGGTTCGAATCTTGCAAACAGATTGTGTTTTTATATTCATATTTAAGAAAGTCACTGCCGCCATATCGATGACCAAACACTATTATGGATATCATATTCTGCAGGATTGCAGGATCAATAAGATAGGCGGTTACTGTCTTAAGATATCGGCTTTATCCTGCTCGGATCGAATAACGAATGCCGCTGGCATAGCTTTGAGGCATTAGCCATTTTAACCTCCATACAATAAAGCCGATATCTTAAGGTTCCACACTACCATAAATTATTCCATGCAGTTCAATACAATTTCTATGTCAGAATATATTCTGTGAAAAATACAACACTATCGAGAGGTCATGTGACTACTAATTTTTGGGAGTGCTCTCAACTGACAAGTACTGTGTAAAAAAATCAACATAGGTTGGCCACGAAATTTTTCAGTCAGCCACCCTCATGTTAGAGTTCCGCCCCGTGTTGCTGCTATACAAGTGGCACTGGCGTAGGAAGCGCGTGTGTGTGTGTGTGTGTGTGTGTGTGTGTGTGTGTGTGTGCACAAAGGGGCATGTGCCCCCCCACACACACACACACACTTTTCAGATATTTTGCTTTATATTCGTTTTATAATAGTGTAAAAGTGTGTAAGTATAAAAGTGTGCCCCCCACACTTTTTCGCACCTTCCACTATACCACTTGCACAGTCGTTATCAGTTAGTACTACATTATAACAAGTAGCTTCAAACCAATGTGTTATTAAAATACAGCAGAGGTCAACCTACTTGTAATCATCAAAGAAAAATTACAAAATGCATATCAGATTTTTTAAAGGTTGTTTTTATTTTTTATTTTTTAAATAGTTTTTTTTATTGTTTTTTTTTATGAGGAACTATTTCCTAAACCTGACTATATTAAGCTGCTCCGTCAAGTAACAACACGACAAATGGTGGGTGGTGTAGCGCCTTATGGCAGTGACTTGTTATTCTCTCTTTATTTCCTTTGCACCCACGCCTATTGTGGTAATTTCAACATACTAATATAAAATCAGAGACAAAACGGCAGAGTGACTCACCTAGCAACGAATTTAAGAACGAGTTCAGCGCCAGTGACAGAGACTTATCGCAGTCGTCAACAGTTCTGAAAACAACAACAATAACATCAACACCAACAATAACATCAACAACAACAACAACAACAAAAAACCCAAACAATACAAAACAAAAAAACACGCCTCGTGCTACGAAAGTTATTTGTCTCATAATACAAAATTATAATGTGTACAGTACGGCAGTCGCTTAAAGGTGCAGCATCGACTATACTTAGTTCGAGCGACCTGTAGCCCTCCCCTTTGTGTGTAGGTTATAGGGGAGACCTAGAGACAACTGTGTGTAAATACTTAGGCAAATCGTCGTCGACCAAATGGTAACCAGCTACTATGTCTAAAATAAAAAATCTTTGTCTAAATCTGATGCAACAGAGCTTTAATTTAATTATTCTCAAGTCCAGTCATGACGTTAGACTTACATGTTGTTAACCACTACCAAGGCTACATGAGGAAACCCGACGCCTCTATATCACAATACAGCGCAGATTCGTTTTGCATACAACATGTAAGCGTAATGTCATGACTGAACTTACTCTTCGATAATTTAACCATATAGAACGGGTCATCCACATTCGTTTTCTTACTGCCACGCGCCATTCTTCGATAACGTTTAGCTACACTCGCTAATCGACCGCCATTTAGGAGATATCCATATGGAGTTTTTAGATTTGCGGGTGTTATTGTCTATTTGATCGTTTTTCTACGGAACTAACTGTATAGTTGGTACAATCTAACTGTAGACTTCGCCTGTTCCTTTCCGGTTGTTATTGTCTATTTGTATCCCGGAAAAAGAATGTAATTAACCAATCACAATACAGAACACACTTGCAGTCAGTTTACAATAAAAGGTATATACACGCAGTTTTGATTTGATCGAATATTAATGCACCAGATACTATAGTGATTCAAACACGTGTCGGATGCCAGTAAAATTATTATCAGCACATTTTTTACGTGAAACTCTGGTAGTCATGCATGTCGGAACCTAGCAACATGAATATTTTTTTGTTTCATTAATTTTGAGAACAATGTGTTGTAGTGTATATGTTGACAGAAAGTTTGCACATAGCAGCTTTAATTTAGCTATCGTGTTAAAACATGTCTTCTACGGAATTTGATTTAGTGGAATGCACCTTACACCTGGACGTACATTTTGTTATATACCTAGACTGTGAAATTAATTATTTTCGTAAGTGTATATTTTCGTTTTTTTTGCTAAAAACAGTGAGGGACCCCCCCCCCCCCCCCCCCCCAAAAAAAAAAAAAAAAAAAAAAAAAAAAAAAACCTACAAAAAACCGCACACCTCAAAGCAACAACAAACGAATTCAAACGAACAAATAAAATAAAACAACAACAACAAACAAAACAAAAGAAAATCAACAACAAACAAAACAACAAAAACAACAACAAATTTGCTGATTACTTAAATTCTTGGATTAAAAAGTAGTATAATAAATTTGTCTTATATGTACACATGTATTATATTTTCGTTGTGTTCTTAAATTCGTTGACTGCACTATGCCAAAATCAGACCGCAAAAAGTTAAAAAGTTGTTTTTTGTTTAACGACAGCACTAGAGCACATTGATTTCTTAATCATCGGCTATTGGATGTCAAACATTTCATAATTTTAACATAGAAAGTCCCAGAGGGGAAACGCGGTACATTTTCCCATTAGTAGCAAGGATCTTTTATATGCACCATCCCACAGACATGATAGCACATTCCAAGGCCTTCAATATGCCAGTCGTGGTGCACTGGCTGGAATGAGAATTGGCCCAATGCAGCCCACCGATGGGGATTGATCCCAGACCGACAGCGCATCAGTCAAGCGCTTTACCACTGAGCTACGTCCCGACCAGAACAACCACGACCTAAACTGATTGCACAGTATTATATAACAGGTCTCTGTGGTGTCGTCGTTAAGCTATCGGACTTAAGGCTGGTAGGTACTGGGTTCGCATCTCGGTACCGGCACTCACCCCGAGCGAGTTTTAATGACTCAGTGGGTAGGTGTAAGGCCATTACACCGATTTCTCTCTCACTAATCACTAGCCAGCTAAACTACTGTCCTGGTCAGACAGTCCAGATAGCTGAGATGTGTGTGCCCAGGACAGCGTGCTTGAACTTTAATATTGCAATTGGATATATTCACGAACGTAAGTATAAACAAACAAGTATTACATATCTCATGGCCGGCCTCGGTGGTGTCGTGTTTAAGACATTGGACATAAGACTGGTAGTTACTGGGTTCACATCCCGGTACTGGCTCCCACCCAGAGCGAGTTCTTAAGGGCTCAATGGGTAGGTGTAAGGCCACTACACCCTTTTCTCTACCACTAACCGCTAACAACTAACAACTAACCCACTGTCCCGGACAGACAACCCAGATAGCTGAGGTGTGTGTGCCCAGGACAGCGTCCTTGAACTGTAACTGGATATTAAAGTTTGTTTTGTTTAACGATACCACTAGAGCACATTGATTTATTAATCATCAGCTATTGGATGTGAAACATTTGGTCATGGAGGAAACACGCAAAAAATATTTTTCATTAGGAAACCCGCTGTCGCCACTTCATGGGCTACTCTTTTCGATTAGCAGCAAGAGACAGGATAGTACATACCACGGCCTTTGTTACACTAGTTGTGGAGCACTGGCTGGAACGAAAAAAAAGCCCAATGGGTCCACCGACGGGGATCGATCCTAGACCGACCGCGCATCAAGCGAACGCTTTGCCACTGGGCTACGTCCCGCCCCAGATAGCTGAGGTGTGTGTGCCCAGGACAGCGTGCTTGAACCTTAGTTGGATACACGCACGAAGATAAGTATGACCAACAAGTATTACACACCTCCTGACCGGCCTCGGTGGTGTCGTGATTAGGCTATCGGACATACGACTGATATGTACTGGGTTACACTAACAACTATTAAACTACTAACCCAGTGTCCCGGACAGACAGTCCAGATAGCTGAGGTGTGTGTGTGTGTGCCCAGGACAGCGTGCTTGAACCTTAATTGGATATACGTACGAACATAAGTATAACCAACAAGAAGTATTACACACTTAATGACCGGCCTCAGTGGAGTCGTGGTTAGGCTATCGGACATAAGGCTGGCATGTACTGGGTTAGGTGTAAGACCACTACACCCTCTTCTCTCTCACTAACCACTAACAACTATTAAACCACTAACCCAGTGTCCCGGACAGACAGTCCAGATAGCTGAGGTGTGTGCCCAGGACAGCGTGCTTGAACCTTAATTGGATATACCCACGAACGTAAGTACAACCAACATGCATTACATACCTCATGAAGCAGATCCCGAGTGGAGTCATGCACATGGTGGCTATCAGTATGACCGCGAGATCAGTGGCCATGTAGTAGTACAGGAACGAGCAGCCAGTCTCACAGATCCCAGCATCCGCCAGCCCACCTGAGATCAGCGAACAGTTGGTGAAAGTCTAGATTGAAACGAAAAAACTCAAAACACGCCTGCAACACATACAGATAAAAGCTTCAGTCATCATATAGGTGACTAAATAAATCAGTGACGGATGTAAGGGGCCTCAGGGGCCCGCTCCCTCCCCCCCACCCCCCCCTCTAAATTTTGCGACAGTTATATATTTCGAGGATCTGAGGAATCCTTTCGGGAATGTTCGTGGCTTTCGGCCACATGCCACTGTACCCCCCCCTCCCCTCCCCCCTTCTAAATGAATTTTTTGTATCCGCCACTGTAAATGATACTAAATAAGTGTCATTATTTTCCCAGAAGTGTCGTGATATTTGTAAGTTGGTGATAAATAAAATACAGTAAAGTACACTTATAACGAACATGCTTCTAAGAACGAAGTACTGCATATATCGAACTGATCGTCCCGTTTTATCTTACTATATATTATCAATAGATTTTAATGTATACTGTACTACATTCGGCCCGTTTAAAACCATTTATCTTAAACATATTTATAATACATCAAACGAACTTCCATTTCTAAAGCTAAAGCTCGTAACAACTGAAAATTATTTCACTCGGGACATAAACATGATACCAAATGGTAGCAAATTTAATATCATATTTATTACCCGTAAGGGACATATCACTTTGATATGTACCAAGACAGGCCTGTAGCCAAGATTTTGAGAGGCGGGGGGTCATTTAGGCTTATTGTGAGACTCACACGAGAGCGCGAAGCGCCTAAGTTGCTTATTGAAAAAAAAAGCCACCGGTAACGTTTACATGGGGAAGCACGTGAAATCATTATGTCACACGTGTGTCATACTGGTTATATTTCCCTGAATATCTTGAACTATGTTAATCATAAATCAATGGACTTACTAATCATGCATTGTTTCAGACATAGTCCTACAGAATTATTTGGAGGTAGAATCAATGTTGGGCTACTTGAAATATTAGGACATGAAACACACTGTCAAAGGTGGAGAAACCAAGAAGTAAAGCTTGCAGAGTTTTGCCTACCGTTCCGGTTTGCTGCTTGCATCCAGCTACGCAAGGTGAAAAGTATGACACGCCATCATTGCCACAAATAGGGTAATAAGACGTGACGTCACACAGACACGACGATAGATTGTTGTTGCTGTAATATATGGAAAACACATTTACAGGTGAGAGCTCACCAAAACAAATAGACACGTATGATCTGCCATCCATCCATTCATTCATTCGTTCATTCGTTCATTCATTCATGTCAACTTAGTTTCGTGCTTATATCCAATCAAGGTTCAAGCACCTACCATAACAAAATAAAAAATAAATAATAAAACTATGTTCAATGATTATGGCTCGCATACATCTTCCAGGAAAGAATAAATGAATGTTTAACGACACACCAGCTGAAAAAAAAACATACGCCTTTCGGTAACAATGGTATGTCCTAGGTATATGCTTAGTGTAAAACAAAGTGTAAAACGATGTGCAGAAATATAAATATTACAGGTAAGTATATTAAAATTTAGAATAAAGTCCTAAAAATTTCGAAACGATTCCATCACATTTCTTTTACTACATCTATTTTCTCATTTGTTTCAGATGATCAGATTACATCCTATGGGGGTACTGTGATAAAACACTGTGTCAATATGAGATAGCACTAGTCTTAGAGTGTACCCGACTACAAGTATAGGCGAAAGAAAAGAAAGAAAGAAATGTTTTATTTAACGACGCACTCAATTCATTTTATTTACGGTTATATGGCGTCAGACATGGTTAAGAACCACACAGATACTGAGAGAGGAAACTCGCTGTCGCCACTTCATAGACTACTCATTTCGATTAGCAGCAAGGGATCTTTTTATGCACCATACCACAGACAGGGTAATACATACCACGACCTTTGATATACCAGTTGTGGTGTACTGGCTGGACAATTATAGGCGACTGCTGTTTAAGGAAAAATCTAACTCTTTATTGCTTTACGTCGTAACAACTTATCGCCAAATAAAAACATAAACATAAAATAAAGACTGTATATGATAATAATGGTGGACAGCGAGATATACATGTGTATATATATATATATATATATATATATATATATATATATATATATACTCTTCAAAAAAAGAAACGCAAAAGGGTACAAATGGGTTATAACTCCGATTTTATGTTTCCTACCGGTTCATGCTTTGTGAATATAAGGTCATTGCATGTCCCAAACACATTCCCACGGTTACATTCGATAAAACGCAGCTACTGTACAATAAAGTTCCAAAATGTGAATATTCGCAAAAACGCAGCCACGTGCAAACCATGTCACCACTGCACGTGCGTTGTCTGCACGTGCAACATGAACACCGACAGTATAAAAGTGCAGGGTGTTCGCTTGCCTGGCCTCTGTATCTGGCCGACAGTTGACAATCCAGGACATGCCACGTCTCAGTGAACCGCAGAGAAACAATGCCATCGGCCGACTAGACGCAGGCGAATCCAGAACGGCCGTTGCCAGGGCATTCCATGTGTCCCCAAGCACCATCTCCAGACTTTGGGACCGTTACCAGCAACATGGATCAACACGTGACCTCCCTAGATCCGGTCGACCACGGGTCACTACCCCCGGGCAGGACCGCTACATCCGGGTACGCCACCTTCGGGAACGATTGACTACTGCCACCTCCACAGCCGCAGCAATACCAGGTTTGCGCAGGATATCCGACCAGACCGTACGGAACCGCCTACGTGAGGTAGGAATTCGTGCCAGACGTCCAGTTCGAGGTGTCATCTTAACACCACAACACCGTCGACTCCGACTGCAGTGGTGCCAGATTCATCGACAATGGCCTCAACTGCGATGGAGACAGGTGTGGTTCAGTGACGAGTCCCGATTTCTGCTCCGACGTCATGATGGAAGATGTCGCGTGTATAGGCGTCGTGGTGAACGTTATGCGGCAAACTGCGTGCAGGAAGTGGACAGATTCGGCGGGAGTAGTGTCATGGTGTGGGCAGCCATCTCACACACTGGCAGAACTGACCTGGTCCACGTGCAGGGCAACCTGAATGCACAGGGCTACATTGACCAGATCCTCCGGCCACACATCGTTCCAGTTATGGCCAACGCCAACGCAGTGTTCCAACATGACAACGCCAGGCCTCACACAGCACGTCTCACAACGGCTTTCCTACAGAACAACAACATTAATGTCCTTCCTTGGCCATCGATATCACCGGATTTGAACCCAATTGAGCATCTATGGGACGAGTTGGACCGACGCCTCCGACAGCGACAACCACAGCCCCAGACCCTGCCCGAGCTGGCAGCAGCCTTGCAGGCCGAGTGGGCCACCATCCCCCGGGACGTCATCCGTACTCTGGTTGCTTCAATGGGCAGGCGGTGCCAGGCAGTTGTCAACACACGCGGAGGCCACACCCGGTATTGACTCCAGATGACCTTGACCTTGGTGGTGTGTCCTATCACTTACTCACAATGGACTAGAGTGAATTGTGAACAATCCTGCAACATTTGGTAATTGTCGGACTCACCATTCAATAATGAAATCAATTCTCCAAATGTTACGACAATGTGGTTTTGCGTTTCTTCTTTTGAAGAGTATATATATATATATATATATATATATATATATATATATATATATATATATATATATACATATAATAGGACCGTCACAGCTGAGGAACAACTCTACAGTGAAGATGGAAGTGGACACGGTGAGTTACTCACCTTTGTAGAGGTATACCGACAATGTGATGATTGTCACAGCCGAGGAAGAACTCTAGTGAGCAAGATGAGTTACTCACCTGTCTAGAGGTATGCCGACAATGTGATGATTGTCACAGCCGAGGACGAACTCTAGTGAGCAAGATGAGTTACTCACCTGTCTAGAGGTATGCCGACAATGTGATGATTGTCACAGCCGAGGATGATCTCTATAATGAAGATGGAAGTGGACATAGTGAGTTACTCACCTGTCTAGAGATATGTCTACAATGTGAGGATTGTCACAGCTGAGGAAGAACTTTAGTGAGCAAGATGAGTTACTCACCTGTGTAGAGGTATGCCGACAATGTGAGGATTGTCACAGCCGAGGAAGATCTTTATAATGAAGATGGCAGTGGATACAGTGAGTTACTCACCTGTGTGGAGGTATGCCGACAATGTGAGGATTGTCACAGCCGAGGAAGATCTCTATAATGAAGATGGCAGTGGATACGGTACGGTAAGTTACTCACCTATCTGGAGGTATGCCGACAATGTGAGGATTGTCACAGCCGAGGAAGATCTCTACAATGAAGATGGCAGTGGACACGGTGAGTTACTCACCTGTCTAGAGGTATGCCGACAATGTGAGGATTGTCACAGCCGAGGAAGATCTCTATAATGAGATGGCAGTGGACACGGTAAGTTACTCACCTGTGTAAAGGTATGCCGACAATGTGAGGATTGTCACAGCCGAGGAAGATCTCTACAATGAAGATGGAAGTGGACACGGTGAGTTACTCACCTGTATGGAGGTATGCCGACAATGTGCGGATTGTCACAGCCGAGGAAGATCTCTATAACGAAGATGGCAGTGGACACTGTGAGGACGATGAAGACGAGTTTGAGACAGCCCAGTCTCGTCAACTTGAGCTTGTACGTGATGAGCCCACCAGCGATGTTCCCCACCACGGCCGACACAAACTGTTCAATACCTAGCGGTAGAAAAAACACACAAAACACCATACAGACCATGGCAGTGACGTCCGTGCAAACATCTATAAAGGCTTATATCTAGACTGGATGCAGCGAGTGCCTGTGGTCCGACAAAACAAAATCGAAATACATTATTAGTTTCAAATAGAGCGTCTAGATTGGATGCATGCGATACGTGCGTCTACAAAACGGATGCGGGCTTGATGAGCCACCCGCAATGAAATACTCGTATATGGTGTATATATGCCCAAAACGCAAGCCACAGACGCGTCAGACGCAAAGGTCGGACCGTACGCACGCACCGCATCCAATCTATATAATGCTTAAGTTTTAATTCTTATACAGTCATGCACTGGAGGAGACACGAATTTGTGAAAATGCATTTAATTTAGTGTTGGGGGGTTCATCATCGATTATCGACTATAATCGATTGGCGACAACAGACTAAATTTCGATTACAAGATCGGTTAGAATTATATGAACATAAGAAGGATTTGACTTATAAGGACCATGCACCTGTTGTCGTATGCACCCTACAAATAGCTACTTGTACCTTTAATACCTAGTTAATAATTTTGTTCTTTATGTAGACATGAAATCAAACCCAAACCTAAGCACATTTTTAAAAATGAGTCTTAGCCTTCATATTTTGTTTTGCATATTTACTTCCTTTACAGTAATATAAATTGATGTGAGATGTATAGTGAATTAACTAATTGTAATATACATGTCTGGGCATTCTTCACATTTAGTGGTGTGTTTTTTCTGGCTCTGTTAAGTGTAACTCACCTAAAATAAAACTTGCCTTGTAAGAAGGAATCATGAACTGATGTTCGACATATTTTGATGCAAATATCACCTCTCCCTCGATGATAAACAAGAACGAGCAGCTTGTAGCCAGGAGTAGCATGAAGACCGGGTTGCAGAAGAGGTTTCTTAGTGATTTCATCAAGTCTGTCAATAATATAGTCAGAATTCACAAACGGAGTAAAGACGGGGTTACACAAGAGGTTTCTTAGTGACTTCATCAATTCTGTCAATAATATAGTCAGAATTCACAAACGGAGTAAAGACGGGGTTACACAAGAGATTTCCTAGTGACTTCATCAAGTCTGTCAATAATATAGTCAGAATTCAGAAACGGAGTAAAGACGGGGTTACACAAGAGGTTTCTTAGTGACTTCATCAAGTCTGTCAATAATATAGTCAGAATTCAGAAACGGAGTAAAGACGGGGTTACACAAGTGACTTCATCAAGTCTGTCAATAATATAGTCAGAATTCAGAAACGGAGTAAAGACGGGGTTACACAAGAGATTTCCTAGTGACTTCATCAAGTCTGTCAATAATATAGTCAGAATTCAGAAACGGAGAAAAGACGGGGTTACACAAAAGGTTTCTTAGTGACTTCATCAAGTCTGTCAATAATATAGTCAGAATTATGAACATGACAAAAGACGTTTCTTGGTTATTTCACCAAGTTGGTGAATAATATATTCAGTATGAATGAATGAATGAATGTTTAACGACACCCCTGCACGAACAATTTGAAATATATTCAGAATTCCTAAACGGTTTAAAGACGAGGATATATACATATGTATGTATGTATGTGTGTGTGTGTGTGTGTGTGTGTGTGTGTGTGTGTGTGTACATGTATATAGAGGATAATAAACGAGTTACCAGTTATTATCAAATTTATGTCCCGACTGAAATAATTTTCACTTGTCACGAGCTTATTTCACGAGGGACCTAAATTTGATAATAACTTGTACCATGTTTGTTATTCTGTTTATTATCTCAGCTATTTGGGGTGTTTTAAAAGCCTTTATTTTATATATAGCCGACCTCGGCTACACGTCCATGTATATAGAAACGACGTAAACTACTTTACTGTTCTGGGTATTGTTTTAACTTTGTATTTTATTCACGGTTCACAGATAATTTTCAAACCCCCCAAAAATCTATAACGAATTGCATTAAACTACCATTTAATTACAAGTTTAACACTGCAACCAGAAAGACGTAAACGCAAACGCGTTAATCTACGTGAAGTCATTGTGTGTGCTTTGCGAAATCGTGATGACGTCATATTTAGTACCGACAAGGTGATTGGTTTGTTGGCGTCAAATCGTCCAATAGTAGTGTACGTCAAACCATGAAATTATGATTTTTATTTTGCCCGTTATGAGTGCCTGCTGGGATAATATATATATACAGAACTTCACATACGTTGTTTTCGCTTCCTATTGCACGAGTTTATTTTGCGCAAGAATATATACCACGAGACCGCGTAGAGACCGTGATTTGATTTAATCAAATTTGTGCTTTAAAAAAAGGGTAAAAAATACCTATAAACGCATGGTGCAGCGACCGGTTTTGTAGTTTGATTTCCTCCTTCACACGTCGTCCTTTCAGCTTGCGAGGGAAGAAAAACATGGGGACGGCCGTGCAGACAGACACCCCTCCGAAGATAAGAAACCCCAACCACCAAGCACCAATCCATTTGTGGTGTTCAGGCTGCAGCAGTGAAGCTAAAACAATATCAACCACTGGGTCAAACATATACTCTTCAAAAAAACAAAAAAACTTGACATTGGTAAAAAATAATGCTATCGGATTATTTTTACAGAATCAAAGGCATCGTAAAGATGATCAAGTAAGTGAGCGAATGATGATTCAAAAACACTAGAAAACACATCTGATTCGCATAAAGGTAGCCATAGTGAACGTTTGTACTGAAACGCAAAACGCAACCATCAGAGTTGCACGTGCATCATGGAGTTCTGTAACTCTGAATGCCGAACCATGGTGGGGCATAAAAGGCCACATCAGCAGATTGACGTCAGCTCTTAGAGAATAACTAACGAGCTACGAGGAGTTACGAATTATCTGTCCTGAGTGAATGAATATTGTAAACCCGAGCCTTTGTTGAGGGTTTTACAACATTCATTCACGAGGGACAGATAATTTGTAACTCCTCGTAGCGAGTTGGTTATTCTCTTTAGTACCCATTGTCAATTGTAACTGATTTTTAATGTAAACATTCCTCTGCAGTCTACAACAAATCCATCAGCCATTACGTCATATAATCTTACGCGCATTACATTACGTAATGTAAGTGACGTCATATCATAACGGCGTTCCTTTCACAGCCAAATGCTTACAGTACAAAATAATACAACCGTATTCGCATTTGAAAATAATTATTTTTATATATTACTAAAGCCGCTGCTTATGAAAATATACCATTTCATGTTTACGAAACAAATGTGTCCATTTGTTTTTGTAAATCTTTGTAGATCGTATGACGTATGTGCAATCTGACTCATGAATGGAAACGTTATATCAATGAAAGTGAAGTTCTGGCCATGGCAAGCAACCAACCAAACGTCGTGATTTTTAAGCCAGCCAATCAGTGGCTGCAGAAGCAATCTGCACACTGTGCAGAGATCGAAAAAATATTACCCCGTATATTTGAGCCCATATGGGAAATAAAATGCAATAATGCCATTGGGAGATTGCAAGCAGGGGCAACTCAACAACCTCTGGCAAGGCAGTCTGGCGTCTCCAGGCAGACCATCTCTGATGGGCACGGTACAACACCATTCAAAGTGTTAATGACAGGCCAAGGTCAGGTCGTCCCAGTGTAACCGTCGCCGCTCAATATCGATACATCCGGGTGCGTCCTCTTGGAAATCGAACCACAACAGCAACAACCACAGCGACACAAAGCCCTGGACTACGCAGAATTTCTGACAAGACAGTTCGTAATCGGCTGAGGGAGGCAGGAATGTTCCCTATAAGACCAGTGCGACGTAACGTTTTGACACCACGTTACTTAGCGGAGCGTCTGTAGTGGTGCCAGCACAGGGTGAGATGGACACGTATCAGTCAGGAGTTTCTGCAGCGCCACAACGTCCAAACATTACCTTGGCCTGCCCGTTCGCCGGATTTAAACCCTAATAGAACATCTATGGGATGCACTGGATCAGCGTGTGCGCCGGAGGAATCCACCACCCCAGACACTTCCGCAACTTCTTACGGCATTGCAGCATGAGTGGCAGAACATTCCACAACGTGTTTGCAACGTTTGATTGCTTCTGTGCGTCGCCGTTGTCAAGCTGTCATCAGGGCTCGTGGTGGTCATAAGCGATACTGACATTTTGCCCACACCTATGTCACACATATGCTTGTGTACATGTTTCAGGTGGATTCCTAGAGATACTGTTTCGGACATGTACAGAGTAATCCCCTTCCCATGGCGTCTTGATCTTTGGTTGCTTGTATCGTGTCTACTAGTTTGTTTGTTTGTTGTTGTTGTTTTTTTTATTAAAATTTGAAGAGTATAATAC
Organism: Gigantopelta aegis; assembly: GCF_016097555.1. Classification (NCBI taxonomy): domain Eukaryota; kingdom Metazoa; phylum Mollusca; class Gastropoda; order Neomphalida; family Peltospiridae; genus Gigantopelta; species Gigantopelta aegis. Next base: position 29,496,249 of record NC_054705.1, read on the forward strand.
ATAAAAGATTATAGCTGACACATGTGTAGGCAACATTGTTACAGTCCTTCCCACAGGAATTAACCACAAGTTATTTCTGAGACGACTGTTTTCTAAATTACACACAAAAATAGTTTTAAAAATTTGTTATTTGCAAAATACTTTTTTACTTTTCTTCTTACGTCAAACCGAACTGAAATTATATAGAAAAAAAACTACATTTTTTTTTTGTAGGAGGATGGGACGAACTATTGATGTGTATTTATAAAATAAATAAATGTTAATAATAATAATAATAATAATAATAATAAATAATAATAATAATAATAAAATAATAAATTTGACGTTTTCAGTGTTAAACTGATTAATTTACAGATTTATAAATGCATAACTAAAATCTAGCTTGTGCTTCATCCGGTGGACAAGGAAGGGGGAAAAGTTTGTTTTGTTTAATACCAATCATCGGCTATTGGATATTAAACATTCGGTAATTTTTATATTTAGTCTTAGACAGCAAACACGCTACATTTTGTAATTTCAAGGAATCTTTTATATGCACCATCCCAGAGACAGGATAGCACATACCATGGCCGTTGATATACAAGTCATGGTGCACTGGCTGGAACAAGAAATATCCCAATGGGTCCAAAGACGGGGATCGACCCCAGACCGACTGCGCATCAAACGATCACTGTTTACCACTAGGCTATGTCCCGCTACAAAGAAGAGAAAAGAGACGTTTGTCCGACACTAGCCATCCTCAACATATTTTAAACTACAACTATTTGCTGTCTAGCATACAGTGATCGCGACACGTGGTCTGGGCAAGGTGAAGAAAGAGACCTTTTAGTTTTACATTGGGCTACTGTTGAACAGCAGTAGGTCTAACTGACCTTTTGATGCACTTTTCTATAAACATATACATGCCAGTCATGGTCCACTGATTAAAAGAGGACACAATAACCCCAGCGGGGAGGTCCACCGAGGACGGGCGATTGTACGATTCAGTCACACCCCACATTTACTTTCAACTTATTTTCGTGCTTATATTCAGTTAAGTTTCAAGCACGCTGTCCTGGGCACACACCTCAGCTATCTGTCCACCGAGGACGGGCGATTGTACGATTCGGTCACACCCCACATTTACTTTCAATTTATTTTCGTGCTTATATACAGTTACGGTTCAAGCACGCCATCCTGAGCACACACCTCAGCTATCTGGGCTGTCTGTCCAGGACAGTGGGTTAGTTGTTCGTTGGTTAGTGGTTAGTGAGAGAGAAGAGGGTGTAGTGGCCTTACACCTACCCGTTGAGCCCTTTAGAACTCGCTCTGGGTTGGAGCCGGTACAGCCTGTAATCCGATGGCTTAACCACTGTGCCACCGAGGCCGGTGACCGCTCATCAAACGAGTGTTTTACGACTGCGCTACGTCCCGTCCCCTAGTAATATAATATTAATACTATACCAACTGTTAAGATCAACTGGTATCCGTGCTACCGCTCCGCCCACAGACATCGCCACGGCCGGTCCGATGACACTAACTGTGAAAATGATTCCTAAAATTCACAAAATGACAAGCTTTGAATTTCAATACATACATGTCAATTGCTTTTTAAAGCGTTCGATTTATCTAACGAATATATGAATACAACTTTTCTTTTCAGTAAAAGCAAACATGTATATCGATCACCTTTCGGAACATCTCGGCAAACATCGGATTCTCCGCAATCATTTCTGAAATATGAAGATGAACAATATGTCGTGAACCATTACATTTATTAGCGTTACATATTGCGCCCAAATAGTTGAGCTACTATTCGGCAAACTAAATCAAAATTACTCGCTAGCTTCATTTTCTCTTTCAATGAACCGTTTCAAATTATGCGCCAAAATTACCTCATGAAAATTGTGCAATCCTTTAATGTTTTTACGTGATCCTACGGGACATTCAAGATTCAATAGTACCAAAATACCCAGAGGAGCCGGCTTAGACAGACACCTGCGCCCATGACAGGCGTGCGCTACAACAGCTTGCTCTGAATATGCACGTTAAACCCTATGACCTGACCTGACCTGACTTGACTTGACCTGAACTACCCTGCCCTGCTTAAATAGTAATCATTTGAAGAACAAATATTCTATATCAAAATTGACAATTTAGTCTTATCTTAAAAGACCAACCAATATAGATGTTAAAATAGCCATAGTAAAGTAAACACAGAACTCATGTACACACTGGATGCGGCGCCTTTACGCCCGTTTTTATGCTTTAAAAAATTGCCACAAAACACAGGTTAAATATCCTTTGTTTTTTTGTTGTTGTTTTTTTGCTTACCAAGATACAAACTTGTCTTGGAAGAGTGAGATACATTGTCGTCAACGAAAGCCATGGAAAGTGACATCGAAGGTGATCTGGCCACACCCAGCAGCGCAATTATCATTCCTAGTAAGACAGCCACCCATTGGTCGTTTGACTGATCACGTGACGTATCTGAACAAATATCCAATGATGACATATTACCCATCTGAGAATAGTTCCTGCCAGTACAGAGAGGCGCATCTGAGAAACCGCCGCTGGCTGATGCATTGGCGTCGAAGACGGGTAACGTCGCAGGTTTCATGAAATTACACGCACTCACCAGTATTCCGGATATGCCGCCGAGAATGGCGGTAAGGGAGAGAATTCTGGGTATGTGACCACGTTGACCAAAATGTCCGAATGGCAACACGGTAACGAGAAAGCCCAACTCAAAACAACCAATGAGAGCTCCAATTGTGGTGCTGTTTAGACCGAATTGTTTCTCTATTGAGGAAATCTGAGACCCAATGTACACTTCCATCGCTGTCAGAGGCATCAGCGACAGAGAGAAAACGAAAGTGAAAGTGTTAATATTCGCCAACCACGCCAGTCTCTTCGGTCGGCAACGTCCGACACCACAGGAAGTGATGTCATCGTCATTCACTTCAAGAACCCTTTTATTTGAGTCGTTCTCAGATTTGCTGTTGCTGTTGCTGTCATTTGGTTCAGTAAGTGATTTAAGTTCCTGTGACGTCATTGCTGCACATCTATTTCTAGTTCGAGAAGATTAGCTTTGTCAGCTTAAAGAAAAAAAAAAAAAAAAAAAAGAAGAGAGGAAAATTAAACGTCACATAATTTTCTTTTAAAACACCTATAATGAAAAATACACTCAAGCGACGCTAACGTTTGCGAATTATTTGTCTGGGCCACGATGTGTTAAGCACATAAACCAGTCTTGCGAACGTCTTTCTGTTCGGTCTGGCTGAACTCGGGCCTACGTTCCTGGGCATTTTACTGGTTTCCAAAGGGTTCATTCGGCTTATTTTTCATTTCTTTTTAACTTATTTCCGTGCTTATATCCAGTTAAGGTTCAAGCACGCAGCACTGGGTACACCCGTCAGCTATCTGGGCTGGCTGTCCAGGGCCCCGTTCCACGAAGCGATCTTAGCACTAAGATCACCTTAGTGCATAAGGTAGCTATGCACTTACGGTGATCTTAGGGCTAAGGTCGCTTTGTGGAACGGTGCCCTGGACAGTGGGTTAATTGTTAGTGGTTAGTGAAGAGGGTGTAGTAGCCTTACACCCACCCATTGAGCCTTTAAGAACTCGCTGTGGGTTGGAGGCGGTACAGGGCTGCGAACCATGTACCTACCAGCCTGTTGTCCGATGGCTTAACCACGACGCCACCGAGGCCGGTTCACTCGGCTTAATGTGTACCGGAAAAGCCAGTCTCAAGCGTAAGCGACATACGGTTGGCTAAACTTGCCCCAGCTGACCAAGCACTGGTTGCTAGAACCACGTGACCAATTAATCGAGAATAAGTTTCACAATCGAGTAAAACCAAATTTTAATACATATCTTTAATACAAGATACAGTGATTACGTAGTGTGTAGTGTTACGCACTATTGCACAGTGCGTAATAGTGCAATAGTGCATAATACGTATTGGAAGAAAATGTTTTATTTAACGACGCACTCAACACATTTTATTTACGGTTATATGGCGTCAGACATATGGTTAAGGACCACACAAACATTAAGATAGGAAACCCGCTGTCGCCGCTTCATGGGCTACTCTTTTCGATTAGCAGCAAGGGATCTTTCATATGCAACATCCCACAAACAGGATAGTACTTACAACGGCCTTTGGTATACCAGTCGTGGTGCACTGGCTGGGACGGGGATCGATCCGACACCGATTACGCATCGAGTGAGCGCTGTACCGGTTATATGGCGTCAGACATATGGTTAAGGACCATAGAGAGGAAACCTTCTGTCGCCACTTCATGGGCTACTCTTTTCAATTAGTAGCAAGGGATAGTTTTATATGCAACATCATACAGAGAGGATAGTACATGATATCACGGTCTTTATTACACCAGTTGCACAACAAGTAAAGTAATTATAGTTGTTGGGTTAAGTATACTTGTAACAACTAATATATTGTGGGTAGAATGATGGAAATACATAGTAAACACATTTCAGGCTAGCTCAGTATGCCCGAATATCCCTATCGTTTTTAAACGAATTTGAGGATTTTCATACACACTTATGTTGGTGAGTGATGTCCTGTGAGATCGGTATTCATCCCTCCCATGGAGCGGGGGTGATGGGGAGGGGGGAGGGAAGAGTACGTATTGGGCGTGTATCAGGAAAATCAAGCGATGGGCACTGCAATACTGTTAAACATAAAACAGACAAAATATATATAAATATATATTTTGTTGGACAATATCCGAGTTTTATCTACTTGTATATTTTTATTTGCAGTTAAACAGATCTAACAGCGATTTGATCAATATTATTTTGTCACAGGTTTTAAAGGGACATTCCTGAGTTTGCTGCATTGTAAGATGTTTCCGACTAATAAAATATTTCAACATTAAACTTACTTATTACCTATATTTTCTTGTTTAGAATATCAGTGTCTCTACATTCAATGTGTTTCTGGTCGTCTTAATATTTTTAAAAAGCCCAAACTGGATTTTGTCTTCAAATAATTTCGTAATAAAATGAAATATAACCTAGCACAAATATTAGAATGATCAGAAACACGTTTAATATACAGCCACTAATATTTTATACAGAAAAATATATTTGATATGTAATTACAATCGTTAAAAAGTCTTTTAGTCAATAAGATCTTAAAAATTGCAACAAATTCAGGAATGTCCCTTTAACGTACACGGTCCTCTAAGAACAAACATAAAAGTTTGTTTTGTTTAACGACCCCACTAAAGCACATTGATTTATTCACCATCGGCTGTTAAACTTAACACATTTCGTAAATATGACACGTAGTCTTAGAAAGAAAACCCGCTATATTTTTTCATTAGTAGCAAGGGACATTTTATATGCACCATCTCACAAACAGGATAGCACATACCACGGCTTTTGATACGCCAGTCGTGGTGCACTGGTTTTACCATAGTTTGACACCCAATGGCCGATGTATTTTTCGTGCTGGGGTGTCGTTAAACATTCATTCCTAGCCTGGTGCACTGGTTGGAACGATAAATAGCCGAATGGGCCCACATATGGGGATCGATCCTAGACCGACCACGCATCAGGCGAGCGCTTTACCACTTGGCTACGTCCCGCCCCTGAAAGAACAAGGCACGGTACTAGCTCAAAATAACACTCTAGTTTTGATGACTGAAATTAGACAACTTATTGTTTATTGTTTGAATTATTAATTTCCGTACATCAGAGGTATTTCTGGACATAGGTGTTTCTGATACCACAAAATGCTGTTTGTTTGTTGTTTTTTAAATGCTCATACCTGAGAAGTATCTAAAGCTAGGCGGTATTGAACTTTCAGGTTCAGTATCGGTATCGGTATTTTTGGGGCGATACAATACCGAATGGCGATACCGATACTGATACCGATATCTATCGGTATTTTCGATATACTTGGCTTTAAAGGGACAGTCCTGAGGTTACAACCTTTGTAAAATGCCTTTTCAATGACGTATCATACAAATTAAATACACTTTCTTATTTAAAATATCAGTGTTTCTGTTTACAAGGTGTTTGTTGTTGTGCTAATGCTTATAGTAGTCCAAACCGGATTTCGTACGTACGAACAAATATATATCACGAATTAAAGCAAACACATTCAATATACAGACACAGGTATTCTATCCCCCCCCCCCCCCCCCACCACCACCACCACCACCACACACACCAATAATTCTGAATAAAAAAATATTATTGGTAGTAAATCTTAAGGCAGAGATGAATTTTACTTGCAGAATGCAGGAAATTACATTTCAGGACATCTAGTTTTCATAAGTTTACGGGAGAGGATACCCCACGAACCCCTTTGAAACTGCTGTGAGCTCGATCTCAGTCAGACATACCCCCCCCCCCCCCCCCCCCCCCCCCCCAACCACACACACCGCAATCTTTACTCGTCACCTGTCACTCAGCAGACGACAGATCACAGCCTCGATGTGCGCTGTTGAAATATACAGCCTAATATCTTGACTTCAGTTGACCCCAACTACTCGAAAAAACTATTTTTAAAATATAGGCCACAACTGCAGCGACTCTTCCGACACAATGTTGTCACACAGTCCCTGCACGATGACATACTGTGTATAGGTAATACGTGCTCTAACATACGACTGCCGGGATACTATAATTGCAATAGGTACTTACCTGCCATGTGCGTGTACTGGCAAAACAGAGCACTGTTTCAAGTTTGAGAACTCTAGTAATAGGATACCGAGACCCACTTCTATTGTGCCTAATGTCAAGGTCACCGTATTTATTGTTAATTGCAGTAATATAAGTAGGACCGGCCTCGGTGGCGTAGTGGTTAAGCCATCGGTCTACAGGCTGGTAGGTACTGGGTTCGGATCCCAGTCCCGACTCCAAACCCTGAGTAAGTGCTCCGTAAGGCTCAATTTGTAGGTGTAAACCACTTGCACTGACCAGTGATCCATAACTGGTTCAACAAAGGCCATGGTTTGTGCTATCCTGCCTGTGGGAAGCGCAAATAAAAGATCCCTTGCTGCTAATCGGAAAGAGTAGCCCATGTAGTGGCGACAGCGGGTTTCCTCTCAAAATCTGTGTTGTCCTTAACCATATGTCTGACGCCATATAACCGTAAATAAAAGTGGTTTTTAAAACGTTCGTCTAGGATCCAGCCCTGTCGGTGGACCCATTGGGCTATTTCTCGTTCCAGCCAGTGCTCCACAACTGGTGTAACAAAAGCCGTGTTATGTACTATCCTATCCTATAAAAGATCCTTTGTTGCTAATTGAAAAAGAGTAGCCCATGAAGTGGCGACAGCGGGTTTCCTCTCGCAGTATCTGTGTGGTCCTTAACCATATGTCCGACAATAAAATGCTGTTATCTGTGCTACATACCCCGCGGATCCTTATTAAACTGGCTCTGGTCACATGCTAATAAAGTATTTGTCTAGAATGGTTTTGTTATATAAGTAGAAAAATAATAGAAGTTAGAACTTATTTAGGACTTCAAACGCGAAGCGCACGGTAATCATTTTGGACTTATTTTTTTGTGATAATATAAATCCTTAAATATTCTTGGGAAACATAATATAATGTTACGGTATTCACATGCATTAAAAACGTCACCGATTCCTTAAACAAAATGACAATTGAAATCAAATTGTGGATTTCAGTGACAAAAAATATGCAATACCTACGGTATAGATCTGTGTACATGGGCGGATCCAATGGGGGGGACCAGGGGGACGCGTCCCCCCAAAAAATTGTTCAAGTGCCCTCAAAATGTCCAAGTGCCCTTTTTGTTTGTAGAATTTTTTTTTTTTAAAGTAAACAATAATTATATTGTAGATAAATGAAATCAAGATTTTCGTGTACATGCGCAAGCTTGCAGATATGTGTCTGTGTTATTGAGTCTCAATGGGGCCCCATTGAGGTTCTAACGCGAGTGACGCCAATTTACTTCATTATTGCTAGTATATTATGACGTAGAACTGTAGGAATTCATATTAATTGTAAATATCAAAACTTGTAGTAAGGTGCCCTTTTGACGAGTCAATGTGCCCTTCTTTTTTGGTCCCCCCCCCCTAAAAATATTTCCTGGATCCGCCCATGTGTGTATATGCCGAGCTCATACATGCCATTTACAATATCATAGCATGAAGCATATGGCAGGCATCTTGCATTTAAATATGACCGACATTTTGGATTGAAATATATAATGCCTGAAAATCATTTCCTTGAAGGTACAAAATGGAATGACATTTTGAAAACATTATCATATTCCTCCGTATAACTCGGGGCCTTAGCAACAGAAGGAAGGAAATGTTTTATTTAACGACCCACTCAACACATTTTATTTACGGTTATATGGCGTCAGACATATGGTTAAGGACCACACAGATATTGAAGGAGGAAACCCGCTGTCGCCACTTCGTGGGCTACTCTTTTCGATTGGCAGCAAGGGATCTTTTATATGCACCATCCCATAGGCAGGATAGCACATACCACGGCCTTTGACGTCCCAGTCGTGGTGCACTGGCTGGAGCGAGAAATAGCCCAATGGGCCCACTGACGGGGATCGATCCAAAACCGACCACGCATCAAGCGAGCGCTTTACCACTAGGCTACGTCTCGCCCAACTCCTTAGCAACAGCGACGCTATTTTCTACAGTGGTCACAAAATGACAAAATTTGGTTTGCCAGTTTACAAAATGTGAGATCTGAGGATGCGAGATTATTCTGCCATTAAAGGGACATACCCTAGTTTCAACATGTGAAAATTAACACTAAGTTTAGTTAATCTACAAACCTGTAACATATTTGGATAAAGTTACAAGTGAGTGAAACGTGAGTCTATGACTTTGAAATGGTGAAATACCCTCTAAAATTAGACTAAAACTCGATTCCATAACTGTTATGTCTCGGACGCACGTGCGTTTTTAAAAATATGAGAAATGCATTTTGTGATATTAAAACCACCAGGATGACCAAAACACTTCGAATGTACGGAAATTGCTAATCTAAACAATACAATCTAAGTAAAGTATGATTTCAGTTATCAAAAACGGCTCCAATAGTAAAAAATATGCCTTAGTTTTTAAAAACTAGGGTATGTCCCTTTAAAAACAAAGAATGATTAGATCGCCACTTTGTGTTTTTATAAAGTGATGCTTCCACAAAGGTCATTTATAGGTTATTGAATATTCTGGGGCGGGTTGTTCAATCACATAATTTTGAGACTTGAAGGTATTCATTCGAAGATATCATAATTCATAAACAAAACTAAAGTTTATTTTGCATTTGTGTCAAAATAATTAACAGGAAAATATTAGGCTAAACCAGGGTTAATTTATCTATGCTTTGAACAACTGGATCCTGGATTTTAAAACGCGTTTTGAAAATATCATGTCCTTATAACAAAAGTGAAACTAATCCATAAATTTAAGAAACGTGTTCCTTTATAGCTTGAGTCCGCTGGATTAAAACAAAAAATTCGTTTTTAAAAAACAAAAACAAAAAGAAACCCCACAAACCCAACAACAAAAACAAACAACCTCGACACACATTCCTAATATATGAATAGCAAACTATCTCGGAGGCCACCGTTCCCGCTTGTGGCTATATTTATTAGTCTCCTACCGATTCAATCGGTTGTTTCCGTCCGTCTGTCTCGCATATAGTTTTCCGAATTTTTTTATTATTATTATTATTTATTTTTTTTGCAGTGCCTCAATATATTGATCTGTATTGTTCATGATTTACTAATTTGTTCACAGACTTATTGTCCTTGAACTTAGGAGGTATGGAAAACAATGTGGGCTTTGTAGGCGACATGAAAGACTTTAGCAACACTCTCAAACTACTTGTTCTTATTAGAACCCCAAGCATGAATCCCAATATTCGGTACATTAGTTCTGATTATTATTCTAAATTTGTATTCTGGCCGAATGATAGTTTCTAAAAAAATCGGCCAAAATATAAATTTAGAATAATAATCAGAACGAATGTACCGGATTTTCGATTAGCAGCAAGGGATCTTTTATATGCACCATCCCACAGACAGGACAGCACCAATAACGGCCTTTGATATACCAATCGTGGTGCACTGACTGGAACGAGAAATAGCTCAATGGGCCCACCGACGGCGATCGATCCCAGACCTACCGCGCATTGAGCGAGCGCTTTACCACTGGGCTACGTCCCGCCCCAGAATACAAACAAAGTTTTATTCCTTGCAGTTGTCTTAGTACTATCAGAGAAAATGTTTGTTTTTGATTTTTTAAGAGATAAAACATTTTTAATCAAAATTGCTGATACCAAACATTAACATATTTGTATGGATGAACTCAGCATACCCATAAACATATAGGTAGACATTCTTTCCAATGAAATCCATATTTTTTCCAGTTTCTAAAGTTTGATTGGTAGATAATGGCCAATTTTTAAAAGAAAACTACAAAACCATAAAATGAAACAATGGATAAAATACGATTAGCATAATACCAAACAATATTTCTATCAAGAATTGCTTCCTAAACTTTTTTAGTATTTTAAGTACACATTATTATACGCCTTATGACACCGATCATGACACTGACATCTGACCGAGTTGATAAAAATGTAAAAAGGTTGATCAGAACATAAGATAACTTTATTACATGAATTCAGGCCATTCCACAACAGCACACGAAGAACATGCATCACAATAGTTTGTAGTGACAACACAGGGTTTACAGGATATAATAGTATAATACATAGGCACTAATTATTTAAAAAATAATATATCACATTACTACAAAATAATTATCCAAATATATATATATATGTATATTACACACACCTACACGCGTCTACCCATACAAGATGTATATAAAACTATAATTACCCACAGTGACGAATGCGTGCTCCAAAGAGAATTAAATATGTTCTCCATTGGTTTGACCTATACAGTATATAGGATAAACCAATTAAGAACACGTTTTGTAGGATGCACAACTTTTATAGACAGATTAACAAAAGAATAATCTAGAATATATAATTTCATTCTCCATGGAGCAGACATTTTCTAATACTGCTGATTGGTTTATAACTTAACCAATGCTTTTACAAACTGGGAATACAAATAAAACATCTTGGTTATATCTAAAACACTTTTCTTTCTCGTTGAGCCGAAGTAAAATTGACCCCCCCCCCCCCCCCCACACACACACACACCTTAACCTTCTGACTACTGCAGGCGAGATATCTCGCCCGACGTCACGTCAGTCGATATACTGTACACTGTATACAGTGCATTCCCCAATTCATATTTCCCGCCGTTTTGCACACGACACTCACCGGAAACGGAAATATAATTAAAGAAAAAAGATTTTTTTTCAAAATGGTGGTTTTTGTTTTGATTTTTTCAATTGAAAATACCTTGAAATTTTGAGTTCAAAAAGTGGTTTTCGGCAAGTATTTTCGCTTGACAACAATGGCGGCACGTCGCGGTAATTTTCAGGGATCGATAGCTGATTGTAACAGCTAATTTGATAATAAATTTGATCGTTTTACCAACAACGAAAATTACCAAATATTGCTTATTGCAATATGAATCGTAGTTCGGGTTTTTAAAAAAAATTCTGGTCAGAAAACCACTGTTATCGGGAATAATGGACATAAATACTGGACAGCTGGCCACAAATGCCCGTAAGTAAACGCAACTTTTTCGATTTTTTGCCAAATTTTAATCACCATTAGCCGATCTAAAATAATAAAAATTACAAAAAAAGACACGAAAATAATACTTACCGATTCATATATGAACTTTATTTCATGTATTTATGAAACATTTAAGTGAATATATGTGAGTAAAAATTATAAACTTGTACCCACTCAACGTGGTTTTTGTTAAAAATTAATCCAGTAGTCTAAAGGTTAAGGAGGCTGGGACTGGATCTAACTGTTCTCCAGCAGTCACAAGAGATGGATTACAAGAAAGTGCAAGATCATAGCACCTCTCGTTATAGTCTTAGATATCTTGTATACAGATTCTTGTAGAGTATATATATATATATATAAAAAAAACCCCACCCATCACCACACCCGCAAATTATAGTCTTAGATATCTTACTCTTATATTAGATAAACATTTCTTGTAGAGTGAGAAAATATTTCTCTAACCTTTTCCTGCCAGTACGCAACTATCTAGAAGTAATAAAATACACTGCTAAACAAAACTGTTGAAATTATTTGTATTTCTAACTGTGTCAATCGGACAACCTGTATAAAGCATGAATTTTCTTAATAATCATTAATCTATTTATGACACCATACAATATTTATTCCCGTTTCTTCCATCGTTTTGAGTAGTATATTGCTGTAACACGTTATAATAATGAATCACTAACCACAACACAACTAAGTGTTCTCCTAAGAGAGATAGTATTACAACCTACATGTATAATTGCTGTTGCTACAGTGACATCTGGCAATGTTTGGTTCAGCTTCAATCGTTAGGGCTGTACCTAATGAGGAGGGCAGCATCACTCACCCACCCCACCCAAATATGAAACAAATTGCCCATTATGTCCTGCTTGAAAATACCCTCCATGATGTAAAGGGCAGCATCAACATCCCCACCCACCCACCCCCCAATAATATGAAGAAAAAAAATTTTGTCTTGCTTGAAAATACCCTGTATAACTGCACCTCTGATTCTGTTTCCTCCCCTCCCCCATACACCTTAATTAGGTACAACCCTGGCTCAGTATTCAAACAACTACTTAACTCAATATATGATAACTACCTATATACTTGAAATAGGTAGATAAGTATTAAGGGTCTCCGATAATTGTGAGAACGATTGTTTTGTTTGTGTGTCGTTCATACAAATCCAATTCTGCATAACCTATTTTTCCTTCGTGCCTTATATTTAAGACATCATTTCCATGGACATAATGGGTTACTAATACTGGGTTACCCGAATATACTTTTGGCACAACCCGTAAATGGTTTATGAAAATGTTCAGTGCTCAGAGGCCTTATATCATGTTTTGCTGAATTACATTTATGGCCGGTCATGGACAGAAAACTCTTGCGAAGTCTGATGTTGTGCCCACGACAGGCGTGCTTGAACAGTTCTCTGATGGAAACATGCTACAAATTACCCCCCACACATACATTTATAAATACGGATCCTGACCCTACATGTTCCAAACATGAATTACCTCCAAGCAGTCATAATCTAAATGTATTAAATTTTGTATTAAATTAAAATAGGATACAAGACTACAGCTGTGTGTTGACTATTAAGGAATATACATCAAGCCTGTAGAAATGGGGAAGCACAAGCATATTTTTATTTTAATATAATTATATATATATAAAAGACATACAAATACACATATATATAAATATAGATGTAGTAGGCCAAATAGAAATGTTTTTGGTCTAAAGTATGGTGCGCAGATATAACCACATCACCCCCACCCACTCACCCACCCCGGTTCCTATGTGTTTGTACATTTAAATAATGACTTAACACAAGTACCAACATTTTCTACAAACACTGTTATGAAAAATGAAGACAATATCGGGTGGAACAGTGAAGTTAAAATGAAACACAGTACATATAGACAGAATCGCACACCACTAGTATTGTAAGGTAATATACCACAGAAACACATCACGGACATGTATCACAGAAACGCATCACAACCAACTACAATTTCTTCTGGTCCCATTTCACATATTGCCTGCATTTTGAGGTTCAACATGGGTGATATGAATAATTCATCAAGTTTTCACAATATTTGACAGTGGTTCGTCACGAACAGCTGATGGCTGGTCCTTGGTGTTAATAATAATTTCCATCATTTTTTAATGATAAAATTCAGTGCACTCTATTGGTTATGAGTCCCTTTGTATCTTCTAACAGCTTTTCCACTCTCTCTCTCTGAAAGACAAATTAACAAAAAAAAGATGTTACAAAAACCTGTTTGATTTTTAAAACAAATATTGTTCAATATCATTTGGCTATACCATGCCTTTTGGAGGAATTTTTATTATCAGCGGTCTTCTATTGTGTCTGTATACCAGGCAGGCGTGTGTGCAGAGAAATTTGTTTCTCTCAACATTTTCCTAGGAGCATGACTCCCCCCCCCCCCCCCCCACACACACACACCTTAAACTTTGGTAACCATTATCCAGACAACCCCTGCTAAAATTCCTGCACATGCACCTGTGTATTCACATGTGACCAGTCTATCCCCCTGATCTATTGTGTGTACTCACGTTGAGTTTGTCGAGTCGATCCCCCTGATCTATTGTGTGTACTCACGTTGAGTTTGTCGAGTCGATCCCCCTGATCTATTGTGTGTACTCACGTTGAGTTTGTCGAGTCGATCCCCCTTATCTATTGTGTGTACTCACATTGAGTTTGTCCAGTCTATGCCTCTGATCTATTGTGTACTCACATAGAGTTTGTCCAGTCTATCCCCCTGATCTATTGTATGTACTCACATTGAGTTTGGCCAGTCGATCCCCCTGATCTATTGTGTGTACTCACATTGAGTTTGTCGAGTTGATCCCCCTGATCTATTGTGTGTACTCACATTGAGTTTGTCAAGTTGATCCCCCTGATCTATTGTGTGTACTCACACTGAGTTTGTCGAGTTGATCCCCCTGATCCATTGTGTGTACTCACATTGAGTTTGTCAAGTCGATCCCCCTGATCTATTGTGTGTACTCACATTGAGTTTGTTCAGTCTACCCCCCTGATCTATTGTGTGTACTCACATTGAGTTTGTCCAGTCTAAGCCCCTGATCTACTGTGTGTACTCGCATTGAGTTTGTCCAATCTATCCCCCTGATCTATTGTGTGTGTACTCACATTGAGTTTGTCCAGTCTAAGCCCCTGATCTATTGTGTGTACTCACATTGAGTTTGTCCAGTCTAAGCCCCTGATCTACTGTGTGTACTCGCATTGAGTTTGTCCAATCTATCCCCCTGATCTATTGTGTACTCACATCGAGTTTGTCCAGTCGATCCCCCTGGTCTATGTTGTCTGTGTATGGAGGGACAAGAGCCTGGAGACGGACGGCCTTCAGTGCTATGGGCTGACAGGAAATCAAATGACTAATCTCTTGTGCCTGTTAGCAACAAAGAAACAAAAAAAAATTGAAAGTTAATTTAACGTACTAAGTCAGGATTCAAACTTAATGTCAGTACCGATGGGAATTGCCGTAGTGATATGAACTGTCATAGGTCTAGGACTTTACTAATAGTATTTTTTTGCCGTCGAATAAAAATATTGTTGTTAATTTTTATAACTGTTGCAATAGTTACTGTGAGTAAATATCATGATGGGTATGATGGACAATTAATATCATATTACTGTGCTTTAACATCAATTATAAATTGAACATGATAATTTTTAACATTCATGCAAGAAGCAAACACAGAACTACACACTGTATTAATGGCATAGCTTGTTAGAGTGAAGCTGTTCATATAAGTGTGTAAGGTGGCTCTGTGCTTCATACTTGCATGAACGTCAAAAATTATCATGATGTTAATTTTTTATAATTCCAAGTGAATAATAATTTTATTAATATAAATATTATGAAAATAACACTCAGAATCCTTCTTCAGAAAATTAATACACTGAATAAGGGTATTCCCAATGTGGTTAGGCTTTTTTCATCAAAAGCCGAATGAAGGTCTTTTTACATTCTTTCATATCAACAATTTTAAACAATTATATTTATATTCAACATCAATGTCTAATGTACAAACAGTAATTATATTAATCTGAAATAAACAAATTAGCTGAAACAATCTCTTTTGTGTTCTAAATCCTAGATCACAATAGGTGATGCGACTGAAAATGAACGGTTGCCTCGTGTCACGCTAAACGAGTCGTCTGTGTCACACCATATAATGTGATTTAGGCTTAAGCATTGCCGAAAGTAATGCAAAACTGAATTTCATGCAGTTATTAACGTCAGTTGTGTAAGTCACATGACAGAGGCGTATCTGATCGGGGGGGGGGGGGGGGGGGGGGGGTGCAGGGGCCTAGTTATAATTTTATTATATATTAATTTATATATTATTTTTATTTTTTACAATCCCCCTCCAAACCTCCCCCAAAGTTCCCTTGACATTCCACCTCATGACACTGCCCCCCCCCCCCCCCCCCCCCTGGATTTTCTGGATCCGCCCCTGCATGATATTATTTGGACCATTCCAAACATTTATAACAAAAGCATATTCACAGATAGGAATTATTATGTCTATATGGTGACGATGAAATAAAGTAATGTTATTGCTTCAAACAAAGTATAAACAAGCTTTCTGATAGTACTGCTAAAGCCATATGGTCATGTCCTCTTCCAGTCCCCACAAATGTTCATAATATCAGAAGTTCAAGGGCCATAACTCTGTGAAACATGGATAAATAAAATATTATGACAGTTATTCACACTGAAAAACCAATACCATTAATATTCATTTGCATCAAATTGCTAACTTCCACAAAGATGTAAAATTGGGTCTTTTCCAAAAAGATTTTACTAGACTATACTGATTTGAAAGAATATTAATGAATAAATGAATGCCTTGATGGATGGATTGATTGATGAATGAATGGATGAAAGTGTAGTGACACCTCAGCATGAAAAATACATCAATTATACGGCATTAAACAAGAGTAAGTCTATGAAATAACAATTAATTTTAAGTAATTCCAAAGAAAATGTAAATTACAAAAAATCAGTAACAAAGAGTGTAATATACAGGAATCCATAAATTGATAATGAAATATGTTACAATGCCTGTACGTACTCTGTTCGCTTGATATCGGAGTCGCATAATTCGTAATCGGTTTCTGGATTCTGCAGCTCTGAAACAGATTAAACACAAACACATATTTATTCCACCAAACAACTTTTCACATTGATAACTTAACCATTGGATGTTACACATTTGATGATTCTCATAAAATCTCCTACAGCACATTTTTTCACTGGTAGTTAGGAATCCTTTTAATTTATATGCATTTTTACAAATACAATACACAGGGTTTCTGCCAGAGGGTAAAATGGGTATAGCGCCATACCCAAATTTTGTTGCAGATTTTTTTTTAAGGTTAACCTTTTGACAAAATTAATTACTTTTATCATTACTGTATGATTTTCTTAACCCTAACCATAATTTTAACCCATTTTCTTTCTGGGGGATCCCCCCATACCCTATCGACTGTGGTTGCATTCAGTTCCATAGTGCCATACCCAAAAAATTATTTCTGGCAGAAACACTGAATACAGCACATATCACAGCCTTTGATAAACTATTCGTGGGGCAGTGGATGAGTGTGCACCTCAGATGTGACTGCCTAACAAGCAAAATTTTCTTTAAAAGATCCCACTGCAAGTATCTTTATTTTGTTTTGTTTAAAGACACCACTAGAGCACATTGATTTATTATACATCGGCTCTTGGATGTCAAACATTTGGTAATTTTCACATGTAGTCTTAGAGAGGAAACCCGCTACATTTTTCCATTAGTAGCAAGGGTTCTTTTATATGCACCATCCAACAGACAGGATAGCACATACCACAACATTTGATATACCAGTTGTGGTGCACTGGCTGGAACGAGAAATAGCCCAATGGACTCACCGATGGGGATCGATCCCAAACCGACCGCGCATCAAGCGAGCACTTTACCACTGGGCTACGTCACACACCTCTTTTTTTCAAACAAAGACATTCACAGAATGTTCTTCATTAGCAGTGCATTTTGATGGGTACTGGTTACATTTGATTAACACTGATGTACAGTATACACTAAATCACCTAAATTACAAGCCTCTACAAATTCATAAACGTGAAAAAGGGTTAGGATCCCTATATGCCAGAAAAAACACTCTGCATATAACATACATATATTTTGGTTTGCATACCATTTAAAATAAAATAAGCTAAACTAAAATAAAGATGCATTGCTTCATTCAATACAGTTTATGCAAAATAAAACTGCATAACTGCAGTATATAATAACTGTATGAATGAGTCAATTTTTGGAGGTCTGAATTGGCATCAGTTTCTTAAAATTCTTAACAACTCATTTACAACATAATAACAGCTGCTTTTGATGTATAACAAGCATTCTGAGAGAATGCCCATCCGTATCTCCTAAATTCAAGCACCATAACTCTGTGAACCATGGGTAAATCGACATGAAGGTTAAACTTGATCAGCAACAGTACATGATAAATCTACATACAAAATTTAATATCAGCATATTCAGGCATTGCACCACAAATAAAAAGGTCTAAAAAACAAATTTTCATATCTCCTAAGTTCAAGGGCCTTAACTCTGTAAACAAAGAGTACCAGGGAGGTACATGATATGTCTGTCAGGAGTTTGATGGAAAGCCATATGATGTTCAGAATATAAACAAATTATTTGATTTATGTGTATCACAGAGACCTAGTAATAGTACGCGACACACAACCATCCCAAGTTGTTCCTACGTGTGAGGTCTGATGGTCCTGTATGCAAGATATGATCTGGATAAGGATTTACTGTTATGTGCAGGAGACCGTCAAAAGTAAGTCACAATGACCTAGTAATAGTATGCGACAAGACAACCACCCCAAGTTGTTCCTACATGTGAAGTCTGATGGTCCTGTATGCATCTGTATGCAAGATATGATCCAAACAAAAACGGACAATGCCATACCATAATACTACCCATCAAAGAAGGGCGTATAAAAATGGGTAAATTGCCATAAAAGTAAAACTTGATCTGCATGTAACAGTGCATGATAAAGCTATACACAAATTTCCAGCTCAATATCTCGAAGCATTGTGGAAAAACAACAACCTGGAAAACTATATGTGGGACAGACTGACAGACATAGACAGACAGAAGGACAGATAATAGTTATAGTTCCCTCTGGTTGCATGATAAAGCTATTCACAAAATTCCAGCTCAATATCTCAAAGCATTGTGAAAAAACAATCCAGAAACCTATATGTGGGACAGACTGACAGACAGACAGAAGGACGGAAATGAAACGTATAGTCCTCTCTGGTTGGACTGGTAGGTGACTAATAAGGAAGTTCTGTCAGAATGGATCTCGTTTACGTACATTGTTCTTGAATAAACAAAACAATACAAATTCTGTTCCTTACTTCAGTTGTCCAATGAGCTTTGCATGTTTTTCTTTGTCTAAAATGTCCTCTTCTGATAGTGGGGCAGACTCTCTGAAGTTAAAAAAAAACATGTACCAAATAATCTGTTCATTATGTTAAAGTGACAGACTCTAGTTTTTAAACACTACAACATATTTTTCACTATTAAAGCCGTGTTTGGTAATTTAAATTAGAAGTACTTACAGTTTATTATTTAGAATATTCATTTTCATACGCCAAAAGTGGTTCTGGTCATTCAGGTGTTTGCAATATCCCAAAATGAATTTTTCATAATTCTAAAAACGCACGTTCATCTGAGAAATAATTGTTATCAAGAGAAGCTCAAGTTATTTTTAGATGTTATTTCCCTGTTAAACATCACAGACTTTAGTTTTTCTCTGTTATGACCGTATCCAATTATGTGTTGCAGGTTTGTAGATTAACCAAACTTAGTGTCCATTTTCATGAACTGAAACTAGCTTCTGCGCCTTTAATCACTTTTAGTCAGAACTGAATACTTACACTTTATGCAGATATTAACATCACATGTATGTTTCTGACAACAGTGATATCAGGGCACCCTGACATTCAGTATTTACCCGGTAAGTTAAAAATGTAATTTTTAGTGCTATGGTACATGTAGTAGCCTGATTTTCAAAGACTGCCATTCTGCATATGATTTTCAAGCTTCTAATTTCAAACAAAAGTTACTGACAGCGATTATCTTAAAATGAGCAATTATTTGTCTCTTATCACAAAACAATTCAGGCGTGAAGTATGAAGACCAGTGAAAATGATAAGTTACTTACCTTGTTGCACAGCAATATACATTCACAAACAAACCCCACCCCAATTCCTTAACTTTTAAAATAATATGATTTCAGTTTTAATTTAACAGCTACTAAGCTACTTCGATATGATGATAGTAAAAACTGTGTACCGTAGATGTTTGTTTTTCAACTCTACGAGTCTCTTCTTAGTAATTTTCTGAGCTTCAGCTACATGCTTTGGAGGTTCCTCATACTAAAAATAAAAAGACAAAATTCACTGAACTGCTGTGAAAATCAGTATCAAAAAGCTCCATCAATTCTCAGATCAAATTGCATTCTTTCATCTCAAGACATTAGTCTGTAATATTAAGTTAATAAAGATTATAAATAGTAATAATTATTAATGTTAACATGTACAGTATTGTTAAAGTTTTGCACAAAAAAATATTTGTCAGTACAATTTACAAAAAAAAAAAACCCCCACATAAAACCTACCAATAACAACACCTGTCCACCCCTAAAAAAACCCAAAGAAGAGATAGAGAAAACAAAAAGTTAAAATTAACTGAATTTAAATATTGTAGATACATGTATCAGACACATACAACCAATTTGGACATTCAATGTCAAAATAATTTACACCCAACAGCCAGTCTTGTGTTCCATACTGAAAAGTTTGTTTTGTTTAACGACACCACTAGAGACCACTAGAGCACATCAATTAATTAATCATAGGCAATCGGATGTCAAACATTTGGTAATTTTGACTCATAGTCATCGTAGGAAACCCGCTACATTTTTCCATTAGCAGCAAGGGATCTTTTATATGCACTTTCCCACAGACAGAAAAGCACATATACCATGGCCTTTGACCAGTTGTGATGCACTATAGCTGGTTATAATGAGAGAAAAAATAATCAGTTGAATGGAATTTGTGGTAATTTTAGCAGATCAATTTTTCGTTCATCAGTATAGGTCTTTAAAATGGACTGCTTATCGCAGGCAGCTATTTTAAGCCCTGAAGTGTAATCGTGCACCTCAGATGTGACAAACTGTTCATTGATTATAAGGCTCCATCATATGTGGTCATGTGGGATAGAAAAAGTACACCCAAGGTGGTGAAAATTTCGACCTGGGACGAAGCTTGCAGAGTCCAATGGTCGAAATTTTTACCACCGAGGGTGTACTTTTTCTATCTCACATGGCCGCATATGATGGGAGTCTTTTCCTCCCATTCATTCAGTAAATAAACCATTATTTTACATGAACAGACAAAGATAGCTGAACAAGTAACTTTTTTTATTTGACCATTTTATCATAAATAAACTACACTATCATTTACCATGTTTGTTTCATGTGTTAAATAAAACTTAACACTAAAATTAACAAGATATCTTTTAAAATGAAGGTTTTAATAACAAAATATTAATTTAAAACTGTGTCTAATGACTTCACGTCACCATCTCACATTAATATGACGTCATATATTACCAACAACGTTAAACGCAAGCGTGTGATATCCCATGTAAGATAGAAATTTCTTACATAGCTTTCTTTCATGGGATAGCTGTTTGTCACAAGTCAAGGGTAATTAGAGTATAATGTGATTTGAAAGTAATTATTTGTAGATTTACTATACTATGTTTATTACCGTAGTACACATATGGTATTTTTAGTTATATGAAGTTTATAGTATAATATTTATTATCAATTATACAGTAATACAGGTTGTACAGTTGAGAGAAATATAATAGATTAGTCAAAGCTTGGATCGTGAAACTAAAGGTTTCTTGGTATGGGATTAATTAGGCAAGGTAGGAATTTGTATTGTTATAGCTTGTAGCAGGAGTGAGTGGATGGTAACTAAAAAGCTGACTGTGTGAATAAAAGAGATGACTTAGTTATTATCTGGGGCAGTATGATTTATTTCTGAGAGAGAACAGTGAACAAGATTTGTGCAAGTTGGACAGAAGTTTGTTTATAGTTCGGGTTATTGCTTAACCCACTGTAAGATGTAACTGTTATAGCTGGTATAGCAGTAGTGTCTACCGAGAGATGCAGAAGTGGCTTGCCTGTGTGAACATCCAGAGCATCCAGAGTATCCAGAGATGTAGAGATGGCTTGCCTGAATGAAGATGATACTGAGAGTTGAGCTTGTGGAGGTTTGGTGAATTCATGGAGGAGTGGTACACGAGAGGGTACAGTGCGGTGGTAATGTGGAAATGAAGTTCCATGTGTAGGCTATTTATTAGCCATGTTCGGGTTACATAGAAAACAACGGGTTGTTGTTTTGTAATATTATTATTATACTGTGCAAGTATAATAATGGAGGTGTGGTGAATTCGGAAGGTGAAGAGAAGGTTGTGTAATTAGTTCATAATTGTATTAGTTAACAACATGCTCATGTATGTGTTGAAACATTAGCAGTGATAGTTGTTAATGGAAGAAAGTGGTATGTGCAATACTGCTTAATTAGTTAATATAAATAGTGACTTTTGGTGTTATAAAAGAACTGTTTTAATGAAAATATATGAAGTCATAAGTGGACACTGGTATTTTATTTTGAATACGTAATATTTTAAATATTACGTGGTGCTATATGTGTGATGTGATATATACTTAATACATTGAGTAGTATTTGTGTGTAGTTAATATTAGTGTGGTGATCATCTGTACTAAGATGGTGACTGGTGAAATTAGTTAAATGTGTAATGAAGAGAAAGGTTTGGGTGTGAGGGGTTGTGTTAGTGTGCATTGATGTATGATGAATAGGCCTATGATTTGCATAATGATTAAAATGTGTGAGTGTATATGATTATTATTTGCTGATGTAAATAAATGTAGCAAACTTATATTGGTTTTATGTGTTGTTTCTTTTAGTTATCTAATCGATTGTGACACTGTTCCATATACCTGAGGATGAGAGAAACATTCTTCTTGCCCACTGAACAGGGTTATCCAGCTTTTACATGGTGCTAGAAACATCTGTCTGACCCTAGGGCCAGATAATTCTGTATGACCCGAGCGCTAGACGATTTGTACATACGTGTGACGTCATAACTCATGGTTTTCAAAATTCTGTTTACCATTTCACGTTATATCATTTTAAAAAAAATATTTAAACAAATTAATATTTTCCACTTGATATTTATTGTTAAGCTGTTGCATTTTTATATCATTGCATAAGATGGACTATATTTTTCAGTGTATGATTAAATGAGTTTCATTGTTTGTAGGTGAAATGTTTACGCATAGTTTAACAATAAACAAACTGTACGCACATGTAGCTTACAAAATTAATGTTTTGTTACTGTAATTAAACGGGCAAGAAAAAGAATCAATCACCGTTGTGAGCTATAGATAAAGCAATTCCAACCCTCGGTAAACCTCGGCCCTCACAAAAACCATTCTATTAATCCATCACACTGACAGAGCTCTATAGACTACAGATACTATACTCACAGCAAGATATCTACTTCTCTGTTGTAATGGCATCTTTTTAAGTTCAGAAGGGGTTAATTTCTTTTTGGTTCTCTGCTGTGATTCTTCAGCTTGGAAATCCTTGGTGGCTGCATTTGAATCCTAAAACATAATAATGAATTAACTGAAATATAAACTGTAAAACCAACATACACACACACACATATATATGCACACACACATGCACCAGTAAAATATATTTGAGAAATTCCATGCTGTTTGATAATTTATTATTTGCTTTTATTTATTTAATTATTTTTTTTGGTATCCCACTGCCTCCTTTCTTTTCTCTCCTTTGATTTCCATCTTATTTCTTCACGATCTGGCAGCTCTTCCTATCTTTCAACTTCTTTTGCTGTCTACCTCCACATCCCAGGCCCTGTCTCTCCAGTTATGACAGGTGCTCATCTCTTGTGGTTATCCGTGTCACACAACTGTCATTTTCTATCAGCTTTAGCTGTGGGCTTAGTCTGACTACTTTGGAGTGTTCAGTAGTTATATTCTGGCATTTGATCCATTATTTAGAATCACAGATTCCATTTTGATTACCTTGGAAATCAGTGTATTGTTTCAAGCAAAAATTATCACTGAATGACATGAATAAATCTGACAATGTCACATGGTAATAGGTGATCAATGTGGAAAATTTGCCTACAGGCTGCATCTTTGTACGTATCTATTGTCCGAACCAAATTGTTAACAACTACGAAAAATTACTCTCCTACCTTTAATTGCTGTTAGATTTCCTCCAAAGTCTGTCCAGACAGAAATCTTGAAAAAAACATTACAATGACACAGATTCCACATACCAGTTGATAACTATGTCACCTATATCGACTTCGCTGAGAGCGCATAGGGCAAAAGGCATGTAATTTTGTGCCAGCTGCCATTTTGACTTTTTATGGAATATTCTTCAAAAGGGGTGAAAGGATAGAACTTAATCTAACAACGTCATAACAGGTTATGATATAAAAGCAAACGTGATGACGTCATATTATTATTATTTATTTATTTTAATTATTATTATGTTTTTTAATGACTAGAGATCATTGTTTTTATATTAATTGTGTCACATACTCTGGAGGCTTTCACCGCTCTTGAAGAGCATTCCATAAAAAAGCAACATGGCACACGGCAGAAAACTGCATGTATTTTTCCCAATACAATCTCAGCAAAGACGATATCGGCGACATCGTTGTAGTCTCGTGTGGGGAATCTGTATATTTGTAGTGTTTTTTTTGCGATTTGTGTCTGGACAAACTTTGGAGGAAATCTAACGGCAATTAAAGGTAGAGAGTAATTTTTTGTAGTTGATAACAATTTGGTTCGGACAATAGTTATTTTGTAGCCTGGTTATTTGACACCATAGTATTTGAGTCATTATGTAGCTAGTTATTTCACACCATAGTGTTTTAGTCATTCTGTAGCCAGTTATTTCACACCATAGTGTTTTAGTCATTGTGTAGCTAGTTATTTCACACCATAGTGTTTTAGTCATTCTGTAGCCAGTTATTTCACACCATAGTGTTTTGGTCATTCTGTAGCAAGTTGTTTCGCACCATAGCATACACTATTTTATTATTATATATATGTAACCACATTTGTACTTTGGTGATACCCGTGGCCCACACCCTACGGTACTACTATACTGTACGACAATACATCATTCCACATTATGTTATGATGAATCAACTCTTGAATGGGTTATATATCAACAAAAGCAAAAGCTGCGTGACATATATGATATTCAGACTTTCAGCAAGTCACATGTATAAACTCACCTCCATTGCATCTATGCTTTCCTTTTTAAAACAGAAAAACAGAAAACGTTTAAAAAGCTACCATATTGTTTTGGTTGTCTAGCACCTGCATCACGTGACATACATTCTGTCAGTAATTTCCTCCGCTATTACGAATACATTGTCAGGGCCGTACCCTCCGGGGGGGGGGCGGGGGGGGGGGGGGGGGCAGCTGCCCCCCCGAGAATCTTGTCCTTTTTTTTTTTTTATATATATCCAGTAATAGCATAGAAATGTTTAATCTTTATAGTATGTTAAAAATTATTTATAAAATTTAGTGCCCCCCCCCATGGATTTTGGTCAGGGTACGGCCCTGATTGTACAACCAAAAGGTTGGAGATTTGTCGCGGGAGACACATAGGCCAAGGCCTAGGATGCTAAATTTTAGGAGCTAGAAAAATCGACTGTGTTCTAAATTGGACACAAACACTGTATTTTTTTTATTTCCAAAACAACACTTTTACTTTCTTCTTACGTCAAACAAAACTGAATTTTTTTAAAAAAAAATTTTGGTAGTAGAATCTACTCTTTATGTCAGATCCCCCCCCCCCCCCCATTAATTTTTAGGCGATACTAAACACATGCAGTGGTTATTTCTTTATTTTTGCAACCATTTTGGAATCTTGGATTCTTGCAATGATCAAATCTCTCTGTATTACAAAGTGAATACCAGAATTGAAATGCTTGACATATATAGAAAACCCTGTATTTGAAGTATAAATTATTATTTGGGGAATATATCTAGAGTGTAAAATAGGGCAATTTCTTATTCTTGGTGACCACTTTCATTATCATCTTGGATTGAAATGATGACGTAATATGTCAGTTAGCAAGAGGTCGTTATAATGAATTCCTTGGCCTATAAAATTAATTCAATAACATACAAATATCTTTCCAGTTGATGTAAAAACACGATAAATTACGATACATCCTTAATTATACAGACGTGGCCTTCTTGGATTACAATGATGTTGCAATGCCCTCAGGCTTAATTAGCTGGGAATAGTTCAAAATAATTCCTGGTCAGGGGCGGCACAGTGTAAAAAATAGTGGTAGGCCTACGGCTCGAGGTTGTCAGATTCTCTTTTCAAATTCACCTGTCAAGGAGCTTCTCACATATACAACACTTATAAGACATTTAAAAAGTGGCCGTACCGTCTGCGCCGTCCCTGTCTGGTGAATGCTGTAAACTTCGACTAGACATCAGTGATCTTAATAGTCATAAATTCTTTCGTTATATCTCAGATGATCCGTCTTGTTCTTGTGGTCATCCAATAGAAGATACAAATCATTTCATTCTCCACTGTCCCCTATACAATGAACAAAGAAACAATTTCATGTCCAACTATTTACATCTAAATTATAAGAAGATCCTATTGGGAAATTCAAAATTTAGTGAAAAAGAAAATGAAAAAACTACTGAAACTACTTTAAAATACATAACTGCTACTAAACGTTTCTGCTAAAGTTTATACTAATTTTTTGGCTAGAAATTCCCCAATCCAAAGAAAATGTTCTGGTTTTCTATTTACTATACCTACACCTTTGACTCTATCCCCTCTTCTTTTCTTCCTCCTTTAAATCTACTATAATCTGTGGTATCTAAACATGTATCCGCATGTAAATTGTAGGGAGAGGTCTTAATATAGGCTAAGCCTGTTGACCAATCCCAGTATGTTTTTTGGCAAAAAAAATATTGTTTAAACCAATGCTGGCAAGTACAAATTTGGGGTCTGGGATCATGGACTACATGTTCACCCACCTTAATTTCAATAAGCAGTAGAATCTACTCTTTATTCCAAATTAAATGTAAATGTGGTTGTTTGTGTAGAAACACAATATTTAATATATCTTACGTACAGTGCGCTGGCTTCCTCCTCAGATAATTAAGGTCCTCGGAAAAAACATGCCCCCCCCCCCCCCCCCCCCCCCCCCCAATAAAGACATTTCGCTGAAGTGCTAGAATTGATTTGAAATGTAAATGAACACCTCAAAAACAACGTCACCTGAGATAGAATGGTCATGATACTGTGGGGGGAATATTGTAGATATTGCCTGATGAGGCCTAGCCTATATAGTTCATTAAAATAGACCTCGGGCATACAGTTATAATGAACTATATAATATAACTAGCCTATTAGACTGGCTATGTGACACAGTCTACATAGCACTACGATTTTGGAAGCATGGGGATGGGGTGGTGGCGGTGGTGGGGGTGGTGGTGGTGGAGGAGGAGGGGTGTGAGGTGCAAACAAATTAGTGGCCAAGGGGCGCCAAAGACTCAATATACGTCTTTTATTTGATAGAAAATAACTTTTTAAAGAGCAGATAACGTCTGTGATCTTCCTCCCCTTATTACAAGTAATTAATGAACGGCCCCTAATTCATTATAAAAATTCGATAAATTTAATTACGTTTGACTATGTTGTATTTCATTTAAAGCACGCTGTCCTGGACCTCAACTACCTGGATTGTATGTCCAAGGTTAGTTATTAGTGTGTGTGTGTGTGTGAGAGAGAGAGAGAGAGAGAGAGAGAGAGAGAGAGAGAGAGAGAGAGAGAGAGAGAGAGAGAGAGAGAGAGAGAGAGAGAGAGAGAGAGAGAGAGAGGAGGGTGTGTGTGTGTGTATTGGTCTTACACCTACCCATTTCGTCATTAACCCTGTACCTACCAGCCTTATGTCCGATGGCTAAGCCATGACACCACCGAGGCCGGTGACTATGTTGTAAATAACGAGACTGGGGTCAAGTCCCCCCTGTGCTGGTGCAAATCTTAATTAGCATTCGGGCAAAAACGATGGAGAGGTACGTACATGTTCGGCCAAAAATATATTTGGCCCTCAAAAATATTTTGACCGGCCTCGGTGGCGTCGTGATTAGGCCATCGGTCTACATGCTGGTAGGTACTGGGTTCGGATCCCAGTCGAGGCATGGGATTTTTAATCCAAATACCGACTCCAAACCCTGAGTGAGTGCTCCGCAAGGCTCAATAGGTAGGTGTAAACCACTTGCACCGACCAGTGATCCATAACTGGTTCAGCAAAGGCCATGGTTTGTGCTATCCTGCCTGTGGGAAGCGCAAATAAAAGATCCCTTGCTGCTAATCGGAAAGAGTAGCCCATGTAGTGGTGACAGCGGGTTTCCTCTCAAAATCTGTGTGGTCCTTAACCATATGTCTGACGTCATACAACCGTAAATAAAATGTGTTGAGTGCGTCGTTAAATAAAACATTTCTTTCTTTCTTTTTTCAAAAATATTCACCATGTATTTCCATCATTCTACTCATAATATTAGTTGTAATCCATGTGAAATGCGTAGATATTCATACGAACATATGTTATAATTAAAGATCCTTTAAAACTAATTTTTAAAAGATGTGAGGTAGCCCGTAGCTGTTTGATACATATGAGGCCTAATAATGCAGATCTAAGCGAATAAATGTTGTTATAACAACCAAGCATAAGAGGCCATTCAAATATTACGTAACGCATTTTTGGGGGGCCAAAATTAGACACCTTCCCTCCCCCTGTAACGCTCCGTAACGCTAGACTATACACCTCCAATAATATTACGTAATTAACGCTTGTCGACGCCCCACTTTTTTCACATTCACAAACAAGTAATGCTGTAGATGTGTAACAGGCGATTTCGCCAAAGTTCAGAATTTTGTATATGCATTTTGAATATCGCGTGTTTTCAATGTTCTTTTGATTTAGGTAACAACTAGCTATAGTAACTGGCTATCATAGAAGAACAACAAGGATGAACATTTAACAATTATATAATAATATAATTTTAACGTGAAGTTTTGCTAGTTGAAAAAGGCATTTCAACTCTATTTGTAACCTCAGTGTGCTCTAGTGGTGTCGTTAACCAAAACAAACGTTTAAACTATTTATAAGTATTATTGTGTGTTTAGTTAATACGACCTACCTTAATGAGTGTCGCTGTGACAGAGCGTTTATGAAAAAACCCACCAAAAAAACAAAAAACAAACATTGTTTAGTGATAAAAAACAGTGTGTTACGTAACGCTGTTTCGTACATCACCCACCCCCTGTAACACTACATAACGTTTGGACATACACCAACTCCCTCAAGCGATACGTAATATTTGAATGGCCCCTAAAAGAAGATTCGGGTATTTTCATTTAATTCGGGCAAAATTTAGCCTCTCTCCCAACAACCCGAAAAAAAAGGATGTCCGTACGTCTATGCTTAGAATTATTGATAACAAAATTAAGGGTCCGCATATATTAATTATGATTGGATACGACCAATGACGGCGAGTTGGTAAATGTTGTGGGACGAATTGACTCCACAGATTGAGGCTAGTTGGTACGGGGGAGAGTTACTGTATATTTTAAGGCGAGTTGACGTGCTCCAAATCAGGTTACATCGTGTCAAAGTTCAAGTAAAAACGACTAGGGTGAAGTAGTAATAAGGGTAAAATGACCTGTTACCAGTAAAAACAGCTGTGTCTGATCGGTAGTAATATGTGGCATTGATTATGTGTCAAAATACTTTTATCCATTGCCGAAACGACCTAATATTTCCATTGCAAATAAATACAATGGATAAGCAGTATACACAAGAGGTTAAAACCAGTGCGGGCTATCCTTAAAAATGGAAAGTCCTGCGATTTTCAGCAAAAATGAGGAATGTTAAAATATCACACTGTCTTCTCACTGACACGCGTGATACAGTGATTGACAAATATCACACGGTCTTCTCACTAATAATAAAATCTCATAGATGGACAGATCATATTAATGACATATATACTAAAGCTTGTAAACGACTTCACATTCTACGTATGTTAAAATATAAATTAAATAGAAATTCCCTAATTAAATTGTATGTTGCATTTATAAGACCAATCTTAGAATATGGTAATATAATTTGGGATAATTGTACAGCTGAAGAATCCAATACAATTGAGTCAGTGCAACTTGAAGCTGCCCGTATCATTACAGGACTTAGGAAAGGAACATCTCCAGAAAAAACTATATTATGTACTTGGTTGGGAACCTTTATATAAACGTCGCAAAAATAGTAAATTAATTCTAATGCATAAAATACTTAAAGGCGAAACACCTCAATCTCTACTGAATGAAATATTGCCATATGTTAATCCCACTAATCGTTTTACACTCAGAAATCAACGTCCATTCACTCCACCAACATGCCATACTAATTAATATAAAACAGCTTTATTCCTAATAGTTTGGTATTATGGAATGATCTTGACAGTTTAACTCAAAATGAACCAAGTCTGCGTACCTATAAAAAAATAATAAAAAAGGGAAATCCCAATCCTTCATCTACTCTCTATCTTTATGGAAATCGTAAATGTAACATTATCCATTGTCAGCTTCGTAACTATGCTAGCAACTTAAACTATCATTTATTTTTAAGCCATCTTTCTGATAGCCCAAGTTGTGCATGTGGAGATAACTGTGAAGATAATTTTCATTATTTTTATGTCTGTCCTCTGTTCATCAGACAAAGATATGATTTATTTGCATCGTTACGGAATTACCTTGATATCTTAGACATTGATCTACTACTATCCGGGTCAATAAACCTACCAATTGAAGAAAACAATTTAATTTTTAACGCAGTACGTAAATATATAGCTGAAAGTAAGAGATTCGAGTTGAACTAACTTATTATTCAGATTTTACTGCCCCATATAAGGTTAGCTCCAACAATAGGATCATTACTATCATATTTTTTCTCGACTATCCCATTTCTGTTCTATCTACTCTCTACCTTTTATTACTATATATTAAAAATTATTAATTATGTTAAATATTTTATTCCATTGGACATTGTTATTATGTTATATATATATATATATATGATTATGAATATTGTCTGATGTCCATCTTGTTTAGGAGAGCACTTATATAGGCTCTGCCTGTTGTGCAATCCTTTTGATTCTTTTTTTCTGATCAATAAAATATCTCAAAACAAAAACAAAACAATAAAATCTCATAAATGGTATTTATGGCCCCTTATTTTATTGCAGATAGATTAACTGTGAAGTGCCACAATTTTTATTATTGGTGCGTTGCCTCGATGTGTTGACACGCTGCTTAATTTTATGTATAATAATAATAATTCAGTTTTATTAGTAAACGTAACTAACCTTACCGACAACAGAATTTAATTTAGTACATTGGTACCATCAAGGAACAGACAACTCTTGTCAAAGGGAGACAATTAATATCGTGGTAAAATCTCATTTTACTTTATGTCCATATTTTCACAATTAATTGTCATTTATGCTTTAATCCACATGAATATGATTGTACACGTTTTATTGCAAATAACAATGACTAGCAATAATTTATATTTTTTGTTGAATTTCTTGTTTTCATTTCATTTAACTTTGCATGCCATTAAACGTAATCTCAAATAATGTATTACCGGTAAATACCTAATTCCGAATGCTGTGTAGATCTGGAGGGGCGTGGTAAGTGTGGTTTTTACTACGTCCGGATTTCCTTAAATACCAATAATATAGCTGGTATTCAAAACTTGTGGCACCATGTTTCAATCGTTTCTCAACCGAAATAGTGCAACTAATGGACACCCAAACAAAAAATGTATAACTTACCATACCGAGATACTCGCTAAATCATTATACTAAGTATAGTAAATCCCGATTGAAGAAATTGCATCATTATTAACAAAATAAATCTTCTGACAACAACAACAAAACATTTCCACGCCATTTTAAGTTTCCTACAAAGAGTACTAAAGAAACTCGCCGTGCACGTTGAGAAAAGTATTGCCGTAATATGCCCCGTGCACTAGATCTACATGTATATAACTTCAAGAAGCAGAAATAATTGACACCAGCCTCGATGGTGTAGTGGTTACGCCATTGAACTTAAGGCTGTTAGGTACAGGGTTTGCATCAATTACAAGCTCTCACCAGAGTGTTTTATTAATTTTAAGACCTTTCATTAAGAGTTACAACTAACAACTAAGCCTCAAAGGTCAACGACAGTCACTTTTTGCACCCATGTTTTGGCTTCGTACACAATATATATAGCATATCTGACTGTAATTTCACTTAAATTAGAGACCACATAGGAAGACTGGTAGTGCCACACACTGCCACCAGTCCATTGCAGTGTTTCTTTGGTTGAAAATCACATGTTCGTTTTGCGATAATTACAACATTTATCTGTAGTACTACAAGAATATCAGTAGCTGTAACTGGTACAAAATACACTGAAATAACTTTATACAAAACACAGAACTAATTTTAATTGCTATTTTTTATTTTATTCAGTGGCAAAGTCAGAAATTAAGGAGCCCGCCTCTTGTTATTGAAAAATAGTGGTGGTATCACCGTGACAAGTGTCTTGTTTTGTGATATAACAGTGTTCGAGATTAACGGTATCCCGATATCCCGGGGATACCAGAATTTAATTTTGGATACCAGACTTCAAAAACCCAGTATCCCACTGGGATACCATATAATGGGTTTGTTTTGTGTTGTTGTTGTTGGTGAGGTTTTTTTGGTGGGGAGGTTGTTGGGTTTTTTTTTTTTTTTTTTTTTAATCCTGCGTATTTATTTTTCGCTGAAACAATGAAAGTCGTCATTTACTAGTGAAGTTAAGTGACAGTGTCATCCACCTTTGTTACAATGTTATTTATGAATTTCATTTAAGTGGGATACTAAATTATCAGGTGGGATACCAGATTTTGAAATGTTAGTATCCAACTGGGATACTGCCCAAAATTTTTAATCTTGAACACTGTATAACTGTTGTTAATCCATTGCTGATTGACTACAACACAAAATTTAGATGTTTAGAATTATTAGGTAACTTTGATGGCATGTAATACATCTCCCTGTTGGTGCATTTTCTGTGGGTCCAAAATGGTGGACATTTGTTTGTTTTAATTAAGTACTAAATTTCAAGTAACTTATCCATCTGAATAGGTTAACCATTCACAAATGACCTATTTTAACAAAACCTGTAGGGTCAGTGTACATATTATTTCAATATTCAGCTATTACAGGCATTGAAATAAGCATTGTGTCTGGTAACCCATTTACAGGTTACCACAAAAGATAGCTTGGTAACCTATAGGTTACTACAACTATATGATTGTTAGAATTGAATTCCTGTTACTACTACTTTTTAATGCCCTTACATGTATGCCAGATGATTATTTTAGTATACATGCATTTATGAACGTTCAGAAATTGTATTGGTGCACGCGAACATCGGTACGAGAAACAAAATCCGGAAGTAAATTTTTCTAGAGGGCGGTGCTTAAATGCGGATTGCTGAAACTGCTTGCAATTGCAATTTCGTATGAGAAAATGAAATGCAGAAGTAAATTTATCTAGTGGACACTGTTTAAATGCGGAATGACTATAATTGCTTGCAATTACACAAGTATATTAAAATGTTGGTAATATCAGTCGCTGTATTCTTGAACTGGCCAGGACCATATACATAATATGTATATTATCAGGGGTGGATCCATGATTTTTTCGGGACGGTTGCAATGTTTAAAAAGGGCAGCTATAGTACTCGTTGTAGATGCAATGTAGAAAAAAAGCGCCCAACAAAGTCAAAATTACAGTAACTGGCACTGCATAATAAACTTCTGCAAAAACATCCAGCTGACGAAGATATTACATAACCCCACTAATTCACTAATTTTATTATTTTTAAATTGTACATGTGTTTATCTGTTAAACACTAAACTAGATTTTCCAGGCATTTTAAAATTGGGGGGGGGGGGGGGGGGGGGGTGATTACACCCGCTAAAACCCTTCCCCTGGATTTGTGGTTGATTATTATATATATGTATTATGCTATATAATGTCAAATTATATTGATTTAATTAATTGAGAAAACTTAGTAAAAGGGATATACTGGAACTGAATTCATGTATCATATTCTTGAGGCAAGTGAATGGTCCTTTTTTGGGATTGAAAAAAACATTTGGGACTATTTTAATGACAATTTAGTTAAAATATTTATATGGTAAATGCTAATAAAGGTATTAAAAACCAAAGTAAGGCTTAAATTTAAAAACATTTCACTGTGCCAATGTTTTAGGGGCTTCTGTCAATTTTTGTTAAACAGTTATTTCCCCTTAATGGAAAATATCCATTTTAGGGGGTTAGGGGCAATTAAAATTTGTTGTTGTTGAAAATATACTCTTCAAAAGAAGAAACGCAAAACCACATTGTCGTAACATTTGGAGAATTGATTTAATTATTGAATGGTGAGTCCGATAATTACCAAATGTTGCAGGATTGTTCACAATTCACTCTAGTCCATTGTGAGTAAGTGATAGGACACACCACCAAGGTCAAGGTCATCTGGAGTCAATACCGGGTGTGGCCTCCGCGTGTGTTGACAACTGCCTGGCACCGCCTGCCCATTGAAGCAACCAGAGTACGGATGACGTCCCGGGGGATGGTGGCCCACTCGGCCTGCAAGGCTGCTGCCAGCTCGGGCAGGGTCTGGGGCTGTGGTTGTCGCTGTCGGAGGCGTCGGTCCAACTCGTCCCATAGATGCTCAATTGGGTTCAAATCCGGTGATATCGATGGCCAAGGAAGGACATTAATGTTGTTGTTCTGTAGGAAAGCCGTTGTGAGACGTGCTGTGTGAGGCCTGGCGTTGTCATGTTGGAACACTGCGTTGGCGTTGGCCATAACTGGAACGATGTGTGGCCGGAGGATCTGGTCAATGTAGCCCTGTGCATTCAGGTTGCCCTGCACGTGGACCAGGTCAGTTCTGCCAGTGTGTGAGATGGCTGCCCACACCATGACACTACCCCCGCCGAATCTGTCCACTTCCTGCACGCAGTTTGCCGCATAACGTTCACCACGACGCCTATACACGCGACATCTTCCATCATGACGTCGGAGCAGAAATCGGGAGTCATCACTGAACCACACCTGTCTCCATCGCAGTTGAGGCCATTGTCGATGAATCTGGCACCACTGCAGTCGGAGTCGACGGTGTTGTGGTGTTAAGATGACACCTCGAACTGGACGTCTGGCACGAATTCCTACCTCATGTAGGCGGTTCCGTACGGTCTGGTCGGATATCCTGCGCAAACCTGGTATTGCTGCGGCTGTGGAGGTGGCAGTAGTCAATCGTTCCCGAAGGTGGCGTACCCGGATGTAGCGGTCCTGCCCGGGGGTAGTGACCCGTGGTCGACCGGATCTAGGGAGGTCACGTGTTGATCCATGTTGCTGGTAACGGTCCCACAGTCTGGAGATGGTGCTTGGGGACACATGGAATGCCCTGGCAACGGACGTTCTGGATTCGCCTGCGTCTAGTCGGCCGATGGCATTGTTTCTCTGCGGTTCACTGAGACGTGGCATGTCCTGGATTGTCAACTGTCGGCCAGATACAGAGGCCAGGCAAGCGAACACCCTGCACTTTTATACTGTCGGTGTTCATGTTGCACGTGCAGACAACGCACGTGCAGTGGTGACATGGTTTGCACGTGGCTGTGTTTTTGCGAATATTCACATTTTGGAACTTTATTGTACAGTAGCTGCGTTTTATCGAATGTAACCGTGGGAATGTGTTTGGGACATGCAATGACCTTATATTCACAAAGCATGAACCGGTAGGAAACATAAAATCGGAGTTATAACCCATTTGTACCCTTTTGCGTTTCTTTTTTTGAAGAGTATAGTTCTTTAAAATGTATTCCATCGGTACAGCAAAAATCGTTGTCATATTTAGAAAGTGTCCGCGGTCTCTGCTTAAAATCCATATTTCAAAATGGTACAGTTTTTTTAATGACAAGATTTTCTTCAAACTCATCCAGATGCATTAATTAGTAATGTTCAGACAAAAACAATTCAATAGCAATTTTGCATTGGAATTTTACCAGTGTTCTGAAAACGGAAATGTCTTGTAGGCTACCCAGTTTATTGTTATTGTAAGAAGATGTAAAGTGAAGTCACTGGAATACTGATGTTATTCAAATTCAAAATTAGCTATATATTATTACAATGGTTCGTCACATTAAAATAAAAATGGTCTACTAACCTTGATCCCTGTCGAAATTCTATAACAAGCAGCAATGCTACAAACATGTGTCTGTGTGTGTGTGTGTGTCTGTATGCATGTATGTGTGTCTGTGTGTGTGTGTGTGTGTGTGTGTGTGTGTGTGCTTGTGATGGAAACTGTGTATAATGTAATATCAATTGGTACTTTTCTTTTTATTTCAGGATCTTGAGACAGTTATGTGTATGCAGACACATGAAACCAAATTATCATCATGATTAAAGTTATTTGGAACATTATTAAGTTTATTTTTGGCACAGTGTTCAAGATCTTTTCCCCAGTAAAAAAGTTGATATGTCGTCGACGGAAACACTCTGAATCAGACATCTCGGTACCACTGAATGACCACTTCTCCACATCAATCGACATGACTGTCACCCAGTCTGTGCCCGGTAGTGAGGTAAGAATCTACAGTGTTTGATCAGAGAAGAAAGCTTAATTAAAGGTGTACTGAATGTATATATATTAGTTGATATATTTTTTATTTAATGTTATTTACAGATGTTTGATTTTGTGGTTAAAAGTTAAAATCTGAAGTGAAATACATACATGTTCTTTCAGTTTTCTGATGGGGTGGAATGTAGATCAGTGGTTATCTGAAATTCAGATTCCCCTCCCCCCCCCTTCCCAACCATGACTGTTTATATGTAGGCGGAAGGCCCTCAGGTTTAATGGAAACGATCATTTCCGGTACTGTGTCGGTAAAATCATGAAACCGAAATTTTGTTTCCCATCATCAGTTAATCAAGTATGACTGTTAAACGAAAATAATATATATATATAATTATTTTTTAAAACAGTTTCTTATGGGTTCCCATGACCACAAGGCACGTAACTGAAAAAGTGTTTCCGAATGAAATTTGAAATCCTATGGCCTGTATGTGTGAAATTATACATGTTTGTATACATACATACATACAATACATACATACAGGTGTAGAAGTGTTTGTTTTACCGCATGTTGAAATGCAGCGTCAAGCCAAGGAGGAGGAAGAACTGGATACATACGTACAGACATACATACATACATACATACATATACACAAAGAAAAAAGTTAAGCACCTCCACGAAATTTCTGACGAAGCAGCAACAGCCACTCCCGATGCAAAGCAGCTTCCAATTCTCTCAGATTCTGTACAGGGGGGTCCAGTTTCTGTATTCGATGGCCAAGAATGTCCCAAATGTGCTCCAAGGGATTCAGATCGGGGCTCATGGCGGGCCAAGGCAAAGTCGTCACAGCGTTGTTCTGGAGATGCGCTGTCACAGCCCGGGAACAATGAGGCCTGGCGTTGTCATCCATGTACTGAGGCCTTGTAGCGAGTGGGTGATTGTCGAAATGTGGCACGACAACTGGTTCCAGGACCTGACGGATGTACTGGTCACCTGACAAATTGCCCTGAACGGTGACCAGGTCCAGCTTGCAGTCATGGGAGATGCACCTCCAAATCATTACCGAGCCTCCTCCGTATGGGACAGTTGGTTGGATGTTCTTGGGTGCATAAGCCATATTTTTCCGCCTCCAAACCCTCATTCGCCCATCCGTGACATGGAGCAGGAACCGGCTTTCATCAGACCAATGAATCCTTCTCCATGTTCTCAGATTCCACGCTCGCTGTGCTAGACACCATGCCAAACGTAAGCGTTTGTGTTGTTCTGACAGTAAGGGGCGCTTGATGATTCATCTGGATGCCAATCGCAACAGTTTGAGGCTGTTCCTCGCCGTTCTTGTAGAGAGCTGGCAATTGGGCAGCCACTCACGTTTCAGCGCCGTGCTTGTTGCAAACGGTAGACGCCGTACCAGCCGCCCCAGTGCTGCGTTTTCACGGTTTGATGTCACACGAGGTCTACCTGACCGTGGCAAATCCTTCACAGAGTTGGTTACGGCATGTTTCCTGACAAGTCTGCTAATTACTGTGTAGTGGTACCCCAGCTGACGGCCAATGGCTTTGAACGTCATTCCTGCGTTACGCATGCCGATTATTTGTGATCTTTGATCCACTGATATTCTCCTTTGATTCATCTTCACTGATAATGATCGAACAGTGCAAGACGGCCATGTTAAATACCCAATTTGGGCACGCACCCATACTGCACTTTGGAAAAGTCATGTTGCACATGCACGCGACGATGAGATGTGACACCATTGTCATGCTTGCACGATCTCATCCTTTCTATGGAACGCCATGCCTGTCAGAATCGTCATTGCAATTTCAGTTGCAATGCATGCCAATATTATATAAGTAATCATATCTGGGGGTGCTTAACTTTTTTCTTTGTGTATACATACATACAGGTGTAGAAGTGTTTGTTTTACCGCAGGTTGAAATGCAGCGTCAAGCCAAGGAGGAGGAAGAACTGGATACATACATACAGACATACACACACACACATACACACACACACACACACACACACACACACACATACATACACACACACACACACACATACACACACACACACACACACACACACATACATACACACATACATACACACAGGTGTAGAAGTGTTTGTTTTACCGCAGGTTGAAATGGAGGAGGAAGAACCGGATACATACATACACACACACACACATAGATACATACATACATACAGGTGTAGAAGTGTTTGTTTTACCGCAGGTTGAAATGCAGTCGTGGGACAGCTGGGGCATGGATGAACAGTCTCGCCAGAAGCAGATACAGAACGCCCACAGCCAGCACTATGCACAGCGTCAAGCCAAGGAGGAGGAGGAGGAGGAACCGGATATCGACTTCTTCGGGGACATGCAACCAGAATTTAGAAAGGCTGCAAAGGTCAGCACTACAATTTAACATGGGCGGGACGTATCCCAGTGGTAAAGCGCTCGCTCGATGCACAGTTGGTCTCTGATCGATCCCCGTCGGTGGGCTATTTCTCATTCCAACCAGTGCACCACGAGTGGTATATCAAAGGCCGTGGTATGTGCTATCCTGTCTCTGGGATGGCACATATATTAGATCTCTTGCTAGTAATGGAAAAATGTAGTGGGTTTCCTCTCTTAAACTGTATGTGAAAATTACCAAATGTTTGACATCCATTGCCAATGATTAATAAATCAATGTGCTCTAGTGATGTTGTTAAACAAAACTTGAATTTTTGTTTTTAAATCAGAGTTGCCTAGGACCTACACATTTATTATGTAGCTTCTGTTGCAGTTTGTCGGGTGGTCAAAGTGTATTTGGTGGACTATACTGTTACAAATGCTATGCTATCCTACATGTATTTGTGGAAAAGAACATGCTTTTTTCAACTTATTTTCTTTGTTATATCCAATTAAGGTTCAAGCACACTGTCCTGGGCACACAGCTGTTTGGTATAGTCCTAGTAATGCATTTTCATTCGTTTATACTTATTTTCGTGCTTATATTTAATTTAGGTTAAAGCATGCTGTCCTGGGCACAAACCTCAGCTATCTGGGCTGCCTGTTCAGAACTGTAGGTTCGTTGTTAGTGAGAGAGTAGAGGGTGTAGTGGTCTTACACCTACCCATTGAGTATTTAAAACTCGCACTGAGTTGGAGCCAGTACCGGGCTGCGAACCCTGTACCTACCAGCCTTATGTCCAATGGCTTAACCACGACACCACCGAGGCGGGTAGAACATGCTAATGATTCTTTGCTGCAGGTTGGCAGTGGATTTTATTTTCATTGTTTAGTCCAGTGTTGTGATTGCCACAAGTTCATTGACCAAACTTTGTTTACATATTGTTTAAAAAGTTTGTTTTATTTAACGACACCACTAGAGCACATTGATTTATTAATCATCAGCTATTGGATGTCAAACATATGGTAATTTTGACACAATCATAGAGAGGAAACCTGCTACATTTTTCCATTAGTAGCAAGGGGTCTTTTATATGCACCATCCCACAGACAGGATAGCACATACCACAGCATTTGATATACCAGCTGTGGTGCACTGGCTGTGACGAGAAATAGCCCAATGAGCCCACTGACGGAGATCGATCTCAGACCGACTGCGCATCAAGCGAGCGCTTTACCACTGGGCTACGTCCTGCCCCTACATATTGTTTATTAATGTTTAAATCGATGCAGTATAATTTTTTCATCATTTATTTTTGGTGTTACTGTTTTTAACTAAATTAGAAACTTTATTATCATAGTGAGTGATTTATTAGCATTAATGCTGTTTGTCATACGTGTTTTTAAGCTTATATTTCTAGTTTTTATATATATTTGATTCAGATAAAACTGAAGAGAAAACAGGAAGATGAAATCAACAAGGCAGCTATAACAAGTAGACTAGCTGTTAATTCAGAAGTTCCATTGGTGGTAAGAAATATGTCAATGACTCATTGTTACTGTCAAAGGTCATTCATTTATTTATATTTTGATTGACTGTTTTGTTTATTTATCTATTATTTATTCGTCCCATACCAGACCAACTGGAGGGCACTATACATTTCATAATTGTCCTTCTGTCTGTCTCTCTCTGTCTCGCTGTCTCGCTGTCTTGCCGTCTATCCCAAATAGTTCTCTGAACTTTTGTTTCACAATACCACAATATAATGAGGTGAAAGTTTGTGTATAGCTTTATTGCATACTGTTACAGATCAAGTTTGACTTTCATGGCGATTTTTTTAAATTATTTTTAATAAACGAACATTTGTTTTTCCGACATTTTCTCCATGCCTCACGATATTGAGCTGAAATTTTGTGTATAGCTTTATTAGATATTATTACAAATCAAGTGACTTTCTTGGAAATTTACCTATTTGCCACAGAGTTATGGCCCTTGAACATGTGAGATACAAAAATTAGTTGGGCCTGGAAGGGGACATGTATTACTTTAGCAGTACTCTCAGAATGCTTGTTTGTTTGTTTATTTGTTTATTTATGTATTCGTTCATTTCATTTTATTCATTTCATTTATTTATTTATTTATTTATTTATCCAACCAGACCTATTTTATTAGTTTCTGTTTTGGCCACTATGGGTGTGATTCCCACTAAGACTAAGTACATTAAAAAGACAATCATCAATGGTTTTGTTACTGCAGGGATCTGAGTTGGGCTCATGGGAAGACTCGGGCAATGCGTGGTCGGACGAAACAGCGGAAGACTTGTCTTGGGAAGCCGAAGCAGCCATGAAGGATAAGCGCCGTCTGGAGCGGCTAGAGAGAAGTCAGGAGCAGCAGAGGAAGAAACACGAGCGAGAAATGAAAACAAATAAAAAAGACTCTCATTTAGTCGCGGTCAGACTGTCTTGACACATGCACTCTCTTCAGAGGTCTTGTTTTATTGGTACTGATCATACATTTAATGTTCCAGAGTATACAATAGCTATTATAAAACATAGGCATCACTGCTATACAATAGCTATTATAAAGTTGGGTTGTTCCAGAGTATACAATAGCTATTATAAAACATGGGCGTCACTGCTATACAATAGCTATTATAAAGTTGGGTTGTTCCAGAGTATACAATAGCTATTATAAAACATGGGCGTCACTGCTATACAATAGCCATTATAAAGTTGGGTTGTTCCAGAGTATACAATAACTATTATAAAACATGGGCGTCACTGCTATACAATAGCTATTATGAAACCTGATTATCTCTGATGTACAATTGCTGTTATAAAAAGTGAGCATCACTTGTGAACAATAGCTATTATAAAACTTGGTTGTCACTGGTATACAATAGCTATTATAAAGCTTGAATGTCAGTGTATACAATAGCTATATTATAAAACTTGGGTGTCACAAGGTGTATAATAGCTATTATATTACTTGTTTGGCACCGGATATACACTAATTGTTATAAAACTTGGGTGTCACATTACACAATAGCTATTATAAATCTTGGGTGTAGCTGGGTATATAATAGCTGTTATATAACATGGGTGTCACTGCTATACAACAGCTATTATAAAATGTGGTTGTCACTGGGTATACAATAGTTACAAAACTTGGACATCACTTCGCATATTTTAGCTGTTATAAATTATGGATATCACTGGGGATACAATAGCTGTTATAAATTATGGACATCACTGGGGATATAATAGCTGTTATAAAGTATGGATATCACTGGATATACAGTAGTTATAAAACTTGGACATCACTTGGCATACAATAGCTGTTATAAATTATGGACATCACTGGGGATACAATAGCTGTTATAAAGTATGGACATCACTGGTGATACAATAGCTGTTATAAATTATGGACATCACTGGGGATACAATAGCTGTTATAAATTATGGACATCACTGGTATACAATAGCTGTTATAAAGTATGGACATCACTGGGGTTACAATAGCTGTTATAAATTATGGACATCACTGTATACAATAGCTGTTATAAATTATGGACATCACTGTATACAATAGCTGTTATAAAGTATGGACATTACTGGGTATACAATAAAGCTGGGCGGTATTGAAATTTGGGGTTCGGTATCGAT
Organism: Gigantopelta aegis; assembly: GCF_016097555.1. Classification (NCBI taxonomy): domain Eukaryota; kingdom Metazoa; phylum Mollusca; class Gastropoda; order Neomphalida; family Peltospiridae; genus Gigantopelta; species Gigantopelta aegis. The sequence goes on from NC_054705.1 coordinate 29,538,984, forward strand.
ATCGGTATTTTTGGGGTGATTTACCTCGGTATCGGTACGGTATTCGGTATTGACACGATATCGATATCGAGCGCTATTTTCGGTATACTCGTCTTTAAATGCATGCCTGTGTTATGGCTCGACCGCTAATTTCATCTAAATACAATTAAATTCCATACACAAGGCTCTCGTCTGACAAACCCATTTCGGTATTTTGATATTTGCTCGGTACGGTAAATCGGTATTGACATAATACCGATACCGAACGGTATATACGGTATACCGCCCAGCTCTAGTATACAATAGCTGTTATAAAGTATGGACATCACTGGGTATACAATAGCTGTTATAAAGTATGGACATCACTGGGTATACAATAGCTGTTATAAAGTATGGACATCACTGTATACAATAGCTGTTATAAAGTATGGACATCACTTGGCATACAATAGCTGTTTTAAAGTATGGACATCACTGTAGCTGTTATAAAGTATGGACATCACTTGGCATACAATAGCTGTTATAAATTATGGACATCACTGGGGATACAATAGCTGTTATAAAGTATGGACATCACTGGTGATACAATAGCTGTTATAAATTATGGACATCACTGGGGATACAATAGCTGTTATAAATTATGGACATCACTGGTATACAATAGCTGTTATAAAGTATGGACATCACTGGGGACAATACTGTTAATAGGACTGTTACAATAGCTGTTATAAATATGGACATCACTGTATACAATAGCTGTTATAAAGTATGGACATTACTGGGTATACAATAGCTGTTATAAAGTATGGACATCACTGGGTATACAATAGCTGTTATAAAGTATGGACATCACTGGGTATACAATAGCTGTTATAAAGTTGGATGGACATCACTGGGTATACAATAGCTGTTATAAAGTAAAGTATGGACATCACTGGGGTTTATACAATGTAGCTGTTATAAATTATGGACATCACTGGGTATACAATAGCTGTTATAAATTATGGACATCACTGTATACAATAGCTGTTATAAAGTATGGACATCACTGGGTATACAATAGCTGTTATAAAGTATGGACATCACTGGGTATACAATAGCTGTTTTAAAGTATGGACATCACTGGGTATACAATAGCTGTTATAAAGTATGGACATCACTGGGTATACAATAGCTGTTATAAAGTATGGACATCACTGTATACAATAGCTGTTATAAAGTATGGACATCACTGGGTATACAATAGCTGTTTTAAAGTATGGACATCACTGGGGATACAATAGCTGTTATAAAAAGTGGGCATTAATTGTGTACAATAGCTATTATAAAACTTGGGCATCACTGTATACATTGGCTTTTGTAAACTAAAAACTATTAATCATTCTGTTTTCGCCTGTACAGACATGCATACATCGTACATTAGGATCTTCAGTAAGATGATTACTGTTACGTTTATTTATTTTTATTACAATGACCACAGATATACTGTTATAATAATAATTATGATTGGTGATGGACGCATTAGGTTTATTTTTGCATTTGGGATTATTTTAAGGCTTATGTAAGCAGATGTCTGTGTGTGTGTGTATGTAACTGTATGTATTTTCATTAAAGGGACATTCCTGAGTTTGCTGCATTGTAAGATGTTTCTGACTAATAAAATATTTCTACGATTAAACTTACATATTAAATATACGTTCTTGTTTAGAATATCAGTGTCTGTATGTTCAATGTGTTTATGGTCGTCTTAATATTTGTAAGAAGCCCACACTGGATTTCGTCTTCTAATAATTTCGTACGGACGAAAACCCCCACATATTTTAGGAAATAAAATGAAATTTAACCTAGTACAAATATTAGACCGATCAGAAATACGTTTAATATACAGTCACTAATATTTTATGCCTAAAATACAGTTGATATGCAATTATAATCATTAAAAAGGCTCTGTTAGTCAATAACATTTTAAAAATGGCAGCGAACTCAGGAATGTCCCTTTAAATAGGTGCCATTATAGTGACAGAACACTTCCGTCCCACATGAAGCACATTTGAGACAAGGTGGATAAGTCATCAGAAAAATGTGACTGGTATAAAATTCAAGTCTCACTGTATATGACTGAGTTTCAAAAATGATATTCTGTAAAAAATAAAGTATTGTCTAGATATGAAGTATGATGTTAATAAAATAACACATTAATGTTATTGTTATATATTAAGAATTCTATCAATTTGTTAAAATAAACCCATCATAATTAAGATTTTAAAACAAAACATGGATACCTGTATCATACATCAAACAATCTAAATGTGAAAAAAGAATATTAACATATATTTTATGCAAATAAACCACCTGTTACTTATTATATTTAAGTAAAAATGTTTGGTTTATTTTTATTTATTGGTGCCAGTCTTATTAGGGTAAAATTGTTTAACCCAAACTAAGGGCCTCACAAAATATTACGAAGGACCACAGAACGATAACTGAAAAATGAAATGCACATTTTTGTTTTTAATGTTTTTGTTTGTACATAGATTTTTTTGTTTTATTATTATTATTTTTTTTTTTTATATATATACTTCTTCATCTATCCCATTTGTACAAGACTTCTTCACCTTCACATATGTTAGAACCAAAGAATGTCAAAAGTCGAATCTTACACCACCCTTTTAACCAAACAATTCCCCATGTTAGTGATTATTGCCATATTTTCCCCTTTTCACATTTTATGTTGCTTACTGGTGGGTAGGTGAGATGCTGGTGTGTATCATATAACTAATATGTCACATGGCCAGTCAGAGCATTTAGGGCTTAAATCAGGCCCCCTGAAAAGCATTTTGTACTAAGATGGTGAGGGGTGTCACACCTATACATATACATTATTGCATGAGCAGGAGTGCCATACAGAATTTATGAAACAAGTTTGGAAATTGTTTTATTCCCCGAACAAGAACGAGGGTTATACAACAATTCCCAAACAAGTTTGATAAATTCTGTATGGCACTCTCGTGAATATTATGATTTATTTATTATCCACAAACTGATTTATAAATGTTAAATATGTTTGTAATCGTTTGACAGTCGATGTTAATAACATTCAGCGATGTCAATTACAGTGATGCTGAATGATGTCAATATAACAGTTGCGACTGCTGCAGCAAATATAGTGATGTCAAAAGTGTGCCATAACTGTTTTGAACATACAATATTTATGTAACCATTTATCACACCATGTGGGTAATATATATATATATATATATATATATATATATATATATATATATATATATATATATATAATATATATATATATATATATTACATGTACCTTCTGCATCTTATTGCCAAACTTCTATTTAAAAGAATATACTGTTTATCATTCAGGCCTGTACGCAGAAATTTATATGAGGGGGTGCATAATCGACTGCCCAAAGGGCCGGAGTTGCTAGGGGGGTCCGGGGGCATGCCCCTCCGAAATGTTTTTAAATCTAGAATGTAGGAGATGCATTTTCCTGCATTCTGGGAAGTAAATTTGAAACGTTTCTTTGCCTCAAAATATGTCAAATATATTTTTTACACATCCACGGACGAAACTCACACCCTCCCCCACCCCCCGCCCCTGCGTACAGGCCTGTCATTTGAATAGGCTATATAACAGCGTCTACACCTGTTACCAATAATGCAGTGTTTAGTGTTAAAACAATTCCAACAACTGTGAGTTGTACATAGGCAGTCGATGATAGCCGCTGATAGCAAATTATAAATTGATTAATGTAGGTTGCATTAGAAAGAGATCTAGGAAAAGAGAGTTTGCATTTATAATGTCGATACTCAATCTTCATTGTTTACATTTTGGCACCTTACGCTGACAGCAAACCTTTGTGACAGAGCAATTTTAGTTAAAATTAAAGTTTAAAAAAAGTTTGTGTTGTTTACTGACACCACCAGAGCACATTGACTTATTATTCATCGGCTATTGGATGTCAAACATTTGGTTATTTTCACATATAGTCTTTGAGAGAAAATTCTCTACATTTTTCCATTAGTAGCAAGGTATCTTTTATATGCACCATTCCACAGACAGAATAGCACATACCACGACCATTGACATATCAGTTATGGTGCACTGGCTGAAATGAGAAAGGGTCCCAATGGGTCCACTGATGGGGATCGATCCCAGACGGACCATACATCAAGCTATTGCTTTACCACTGATCAGACCAAGTTCAGTCGCATAAACAAATATTTACTTTGCAGACATTGAAATTAAATATTTTTGTCACATAACTAAAATTGCACTTTATTGCAGAGGTCTGTGTTGGGCTTTATGCAAACACTTAGTTCGCTTGGAAATGACACCATCTAAAAAAAAAAAAAAATATGAATAACCATTGAATGTTATGTTTGTGTATGAATGAAAATACGCATAATCTTTGAATGTCATGTTTATGTACATTATATAAATACAAGTTTAGTTCTGGTGCACTTGTATTACGGTTTCAGTCTACGATTGATTTAAATAAAGAATTTATTTGTTACCTGTTGTTTGTTTGCATATAAAAGAGAAGATATTAGTACCTGTGTATTGGGCTATTTTAAGGGGTTTGAAGGAAGGAAGGAAATGTTTTATTTAATGATGCACTCAACACATTTTATTTACGGACATATGGTGAAGGACCACACAGATATTGAGAGAGGAAACTCGCTATCGCCAATTCATGGGCTACTCTTTTTTTTTTTGTTGATTAGCAGCAAGGGATCTTTTATATGCACCATCCCACAGACAGGATAACACATACCACAGCCTTTGATAGACAAGTCGTAGTGCACTGGCTGGTGCAAGAAATAGCCTAATGGGGCCCACCGACGGGGATCGATCCGAGAACGATCGCACATCAAGTGAACGCTTTACCCTTGAAGGTTGTGAACGCCTTCCCCTATTATTGACATCTCCCGTGGGCTTCTGTTGTGGTGTTGGCTTGTTAGTCCCCTACCGGCCCAACTGGAGGAAACCATAGCTTTCGTCTTCGTCTGTTTGTCCGTCAGTCCCACACCTGGCCGGATTTAGACCTGGGGTGGGGGGCGTGGTCCCGGGGCACTTCAGGTTCGGGGACCCCTCAACATAGAAATTAAATTACATGACAAGTAAAAAAAACTAATTTTATAATTGTTAATTTTTTTTTTATAAGGGTAGTCCTTAGTCGGGGGGGGGGGGGGGGCCTGGGGCAATTGCCCCCTTTGCCCCCTTATAAATCCGGCACTGGTCCCACATTTAGTTTTCCAGATGTTTTTGTTTTCACAATACATCGATATATTGAGCTAAAATCTATCATGTACTGACAGATCATGCTATTTGGTGATTTACCGATTTGTGACGAGAGTCGTGGCCTTTGAACTTAGGAGGCGGGACCTAGCCCAGTGGTAGAACGCTAGCCTGAGGCACAGTGAGTTTTGGGGTTGATTACCGTTAGTGGTCTTGCAATCCCTGCGATTGGAACATCAAAGATTGTGGTGTGTAGTGTCCTTTCTATGGGAAAGTGCATATAAAATAGCCCTTTGCTGCTTATTGGTAAGAGTAGGTTATGTAGCGGCAACAGTACGTTTGATAGTTTTGTCTCTATTGATCAAATGTCAAAATTCCTATATCATGTGTTCAATTGTTACAAACCAAATAGCTGTGTCAACATAACCACATGTATTCAACAGTTATAAACCAAATAGCTGTGTCAACATAACTATATCATGTGTTCAACAGTTATAAACCAAATAGCTGTGTCAACATAACCATATGTGTTCAACAGTTACAAACCAAATAGCTGTGTCAACATAACCATATGTGTTCAACAGTTATAAACCAAATAGCTGTGTCAACATAACTATATCATGTGTTCAACAGTTACAAACCAAATAGCTGTGTCAACATAACCATATGTGTTCAACAGTTACAAACCAAATAGCTGTGTCAACATAACTATATCATGTGTTCAACAGTTACAAACCAAATGGCTGTGTCAACATAACCATATGTGTTCAACAGTTACAAACCAAATAGCTGTGTCAAAATAACTATATCATGTGTTCAACAGTTATAAACCAAATAGCTGTGTCAACATAACCATATGTGTTCAACAGTTATAAACCAAATAGCTGTGTCAACATAACTATATCTTGTGTTCAACAGTTACAAACCAAATAGCTGTGTCAACATAACCATATGTGTTCAACAGTTACAAACCAAATAGCTGTGTCAACATAACCATATGTGTTCAACAGTTATAAACCAAATAGCTGTGTCAACATAACTATATCATGTGTTCAACAGTTACAAACCAAATGGCTGTGTCAACATAACCATATGTGTTCAACAGTTACAAACCAAATAGCTGTGTCAAAATAACTATATCATGTGTTCAACAGTTATAAACCAAATAGCTGTGTCAACATAACCATATGTGTTCAACAGTTACAAACCAAATAGCTGTGTCAACATAACCATATGTGTTCAACAGTTATAAACCAAATAGCTGTGTCAACATAACCATATGTGTTCAACAGTTACAAACCAAATAGCTGTGTCAAAATAACTATATCATGTGTTCAACAGTTATAAACCAAATAGCTGTGTCAACATAACCATATGTGTTCAACAGTTACAAACCAAATAGCTGTGTCAACATAACCATATGTGTTCAACAGTTATAAACCAAATAGCTGTGTCAACATAACTATATCTTGTGTTCAACAGTTACAAACCAAATAGCTGTGTCAACATAACCATATGTGTTCAACAGTTACAAATCAAATAGCTGTGTCAAAATAACTATATCATGTGTTCAACAGTTATAAACCAAATAGCTGTGTCAACATAACCATATGTGTTCAACAGTTACAAACCAAATAGCTGTGTCAACATAACTATATCATGTGTTCAACAGTTATAAACCAAATAGCTGTGTCAACATAACCATATGTGTTCAACAGTTACAAACCAAATAGCTGTGTCAACATAACCATATGTGTTCAACAGTTATAAACCAAATAGCTGTGTCAACATAACTATATATGTGTTCAACAGTTACAAACCAAATAGCTGTGTCAACATAACCATATGTGTTCAACAGTTATAAACCAAATAGCTGTGTCAACATAACCATATGTGTTCAACAGTTACAAACCAAATAGCTGTGTCAAAATAACTATATCATGTGTTCAACAGTTATAAACCAAGTAGCTGTGTCAACATAACCATATGTGTTCAACAGTTACAAACCAAATAGCTGTGTCAACATAACCATATGTGTTCAACAGTTACAAACCAAATAGCTGTGTCAAAATAACTATATCATGTGTTCAACAGTTATAAACCAAATAGCTGTGTCAACATAACCATATGTGTTCAACAGTTACAAACCATATAGCTGTGTCAACATAACTATATCATGTGTTCAACAGTTATAAACCAAATAGCTGTGTCAACATAACCATATGTGTTCAACAGTTATAAACCAAATAGCTGTGTCAACATAACTATATATGTGTTCAACAGTTACAAACCAAATAGCTGTGTCAACATAACCATATGTGTTCAACAGTTATAAACCAAATAGCTGTGTCAACATAACCATATGTGTTCAACAGTTACAAACCAAATAGCTGTGTCAAAATAACTATATCATGTGTTCAACAGTTATAAACCAAATAGCTGTGTCAACATAACCATATGTGTTCAACAGTTACAAACCAAATAGCTGTGTCAACATAACCATATGTGTTCAACAGTTACAAACCAAATAGCTGTGTCAAAATAACTATATCATGTGTTCAACAGTTATAAACCAAATAGCTGTGTCAACATAACCATATGTGTTCAACAGTTACAAACCATATAGCTGTGTCAACATAACTATATCATGTGTTCAACAGTTACAAACCAAATAGCTGTGTCAACATAACCATATGTGTTCAACAGTTACAAACCAAATAGCTGTGTCAACATAACCATATGTGTTCAACAGTTATAAACCAAATAGCTGTGTCAACATAACTATATATGTGTTCAACAGTTACAAACCAAATAGCTGTGTCAACATAACCATATGTGTTCAACAGTTATAAACCAAATAGCTGTGTCAACATAACCATATGTGTTCAACAGTTACAAACCAAATAGCTGTGTCAAAATAACTATATCATGTGTTCAACAGTTATAAACCAAATAGCTGTGTCAACATAACCATATGTGTTCAACAGTTACAAACCAAATAGCTGTGTCAACATAACTATATCATGTGTTCAACAGTTATAAACCAAATAGCTGTGTTAACATAACCATATGTGTTCAACAGTTACAAACCAAATAGCTGTGTCAACATAACCATATGTGTTCAACAGTTACAAACCAAATAGCCGTGTCAACATAACCATATGTGTTCGACAGTTATAAACCAAATAGCTGTGTCAACATAACCATATGTGTTCAACAGTTGCAAACGAAATAGCTGTGTCAAAATAACCATATCATGTGTTAACAGTTATAAACCAAATAGCCAAAATAACGATATCATGTGTTAAACAGTTAGAAACCAAATAGCTGTGTCAAAATAACCATATCATGTGTTAACAGTTATAAACCAAATAGCTGTGTCAACATAACTATATCATGTGTTCAACAGTTACACACGAAATAGCTGTGTCAACATAACTATATCATGTGTTAACAGTTATAAACCAAATAGCTGTGTCAAAATAACGACATCATGTGTTAAACAGTTAGAAACCAAATGGCTGTGTCAAAATAACGACATCATGTGTTAAACAGTTAGAAACCAAATGGCTGTGTCAAAATAACGACATCATGTGTTGAACAGTTAGAAATCAAATGGCTGTGTCAAAATAACGATATCATGTGTTAAACAGTTATAAACCAAATAGCTGTGTCAAAATAACGACATCATGTGTTAAACAGTTAGAAACCAAACAGCTGTGTCAAAATAACGACATCATGTGTTGAACAGTTAGAAACCAAATGGCTGTGTCAAAATAACGATATCATGTGTTAAACAGTTATAAACCAAATAGCTGTGTCAAAATAACGACATCATGTGTTAAACAGTTAGAAACCAAATGGCTGTGTCAAATAACTATTTCTTCTTTCCAATTTCGTCTTTGACTCTAGACGGCGTATTGCAATCATAGTACATGCAGGTTAGCCACGCTATAGCCGAAATCATGTTGATGTTTTTAAAGCACCACACCACCAACCAATTGTGGTAGTACTAAACCAAATGACTTCCGGTTGGGTCAAAGTTCGAGGTGCAGCGAAGTTTTGATAGAGAAGTTAATACCACAAGTCCTGTGATTGGTGATAAATGTGAGTGTGTTGGTTATATAAAAAAATAGTTTCATCTGGGCAAAAAATGTATGCAATTTTATTTCATCTAGTACCACTGTGTCAAGCAGCCTTGTGCTTGAAACATGTATGGGGTACCTGTACAAAAAAGTACTCACATTTTGTGCGGAACTAGGGCAGTCATAGACACAACCCGTTATCTCTGAAATGAGCATCTTGACCCCCAATGGTTTCTAATTCATTTTAAGGGTGAGGGGTGGTAGTATTTATATCGTAGTGTTTGTTGATTGATACGCTGCAGGTAGGAGTTTTAGCCACATATGTTACTATTGTCGTCTATGGGATTTGATTTGGTAGTATACACCCTAGAAAACACCAATATAAAATACTGACATTAAATACCTTTTTGAATCTTTCTTTGATTACCAGTAGGTTGATCGCTGCAGTATTTAAATAACCAATTGGTTTGAAATTACTTGTTATATTTAGTACTAAATGTTGACAAATATATAAGTGGTATACTGCCACGTATATGACGACAAACTGTGGGGGTTCTCTAGCATAAAGATTGCCAACAGGAACTTGTTATGGCCAACCTATACTGATGTTTTGCAGGCTAAAAGAAAGAAAGAAAAATGTGCTATCGAGGGAGACCATGCCCCCATGCCCTCTGCCTACGCCAGTGTAATAGCAACATTTTTAACTGCTGTTTATTTGGGAGAAAGCCAGCGAAATATTGAGAAACGATATTCTTATATTAGGTAATCTACGAAAAGCAGACGACAGTATTGATTTTTTGAAGGTTACGATAAACTGAACATGCGCACTACAATATGACCACGTTGACAGCTGGCAATCTGAAAGTATAGTGTACATACACACTAGAATGACATGTAAATGTTGGGGTGTTTCGCGAATACGTGTCTTCATAACCGGCTGTTTACAGAAAACTAGTAAGTAACAGTAATATAGTTATGACATACAGTGAAACGGTGCATGCATATCTTTAAGATAATTAAAGCACCTGTTGCAGTGACGTAACAATATGTATTCACATATAAACTGAATATTGCCTTTACTGCATATTTTATTTTATATGTCTTTCACATTACTAATATGAATGTACAGTAAATATCAAAATTCAGTTCATGCTTTCTATTATTGTTTTTTTCGTTTCATATATAATACAAAATTAAATGTATTTATGTAAATATTTTCTCTATATGTATTTATACTATTACATGCATTTATGATATTAATATGAATAATTTGAATGAAACAATTTCATTTCATCGACATATTTAAAATAATTTTAAAGTTCACGTTCTTTTTCTTTTTCTTATGGCACATGTATATATGGACATATTGAGTGTGTTTAAAACTGAACATGATTTACGATAATAATAAAAATGAGTTAATAATTGCAGCTAATGTTACATCATGCAACAGTAGAAAACTCATCTGCGAACATCAGACAATTGTCTGACGTAAAGTAAAGTTTGTTTTATTTAACGACGCCACTAGAGCACATTGATTTTTTTTATCTTATCATCGGCTATTGGACGTCAAACCTATGGTCATTCTGACAGGTTTTTTTTATAGAGGAAACCCGCTGTTGCCACATATGTTACTCTTTTACGACAGACAGCAAGAGATCTTTTATTTGCGCTTCCCACAGGCAGGATAGCACAAACCATGGCCTTTGTTGAACCAGTTATGGATCACTGGTCGGTGCAAGTGGTTTACACCTACCCATTGAGCCTTGCGGAGCACTCACTCAGGATTTGGAGTCGGTATCTGGATTAAAAACCCCATGCCTCGACTGGGATCCGAACCCAGTACCTACCAGCCTGTAGACCGATGACCCATCCACGCCGCCACCGAGGCCGGTTGTAACATTTCTGAATGACAAATGGTTGAATTTCAATAACAATAATAATCAGAAATTATCGACTGACAATTTTACCAACTAACAATTCATAACAAAGAAAAGTTAAAGTTGTTTTGTCTGACAACACCCCTGGAGCTCATTGATTAATGAATCATCGGCTAATGGATGTCAAACATTTGGTAATTAGGAAACTCATTAAACGTTTCCTTAACTTGTTATTACACATTTTATTTTGCCCCCAAAATATACATTTTGTAGGCATACATACATATTTATAGATAAAATAATATAATGTGTACATTGCGGGGAATGGCAAGTAGCATAGATAAAAGTCAATAGTAAATGGGTAATATATGCATAGCAATAATATACAATATAATAACATATGTCATGTATTAATGTTGTCTGTGCTATGCGTGGCAGCAGTGGTCAAATACTTACACAATTTAATTAGCTGTTTTGAATTGTTGCTGACAGCACTTGCGTTAATTTAAATGTTGATGGTTTATTATAATAAAAAGGTTTAATATATATATATATATATATATCTTATGGTACTGTAGAAACGATACACTAGAAGAAAGTGATATTCGTCTTCTACTACATTCATATTGCACAGACTACAAATTCTATTATTCCTGTCAATAGTGTGGTACCTACCCGTTTCTATACAGATATTATGGGAAGATAATCTATATTTACTCAAAATATGTTTGTATTTCAGGTCCCCGTTCCACGAAACGATCTTAGCCCTAAGATTACCGTAAGCGTATAGCTACCGTATGTACTTAAGTTGATCTTAGGGCTAAGATCGCTTCGTGGAACGGGGCCCTGGGCAGTAGGTTTCCGAAGGTAAGGTTGTAAGCAATAATTATTAAAGGGACATTCCTGAGTTTGCTGCATTGTAAGATGTTTTCGACTCATAAAATATTTTTACGATTAAACTGGCATATTAAATATATTTTCTTGTTTAGAATATCAGTGTCTGTTTATTCAATGTGTTTTTGGTCGTCTTAATATTTGTAAGAAGCCTAAACTGGATTTTGTCTTCAAATAATTTCGTACGTACGAAAAAAACTAAATTTTAGACAATAAGATGAAATGTAAGCTAGTACAAATATTAGAACGATCAGAAACACGTTTAATATACAGCTACTAATAGTTTATGCAGAAAAAATATATTTGATATGTAAATACAATCGTTACAAAGTCTCTGTTAGTCGATAACATCTTCAAAAGTGCAGCAAACTCAGGAATGTCCCTTTAACGAATTTGTATAGCAGACATTTTGGAGAATTGTTGAATACAGCATACATAGACTGGATAAATTGATAAGTCATTCTCTGTTTGAATAGTGATATAAATATATTGCAATTTTCTACATTTTGATTATACCATATGTGACCTAATGCAGCAAGGGATGCTTTTTTATGCACTTCCCCACAAACAGGAAAGCACATACCACGGCCTTTGACCAGTTGTAGTGCATTGGTTGGAACGCAATTCTTCACAGTGCTTACATTAAAGTGTATTACTGCATGGACATATTCACCGATATCTAAATGTTATATTACTACAAATATTGACGTTCCGATGATCGTTTATAAACAAGACATGATTGGCTGGGCTCTACCGATGTAATGACAGATTACAAAAATCAATAATCGATTGAAAAGTTTGTTTTATTTAACGACGCCACTAGAGCACATTAATTTTTTATCTTATCATCGGCTATTGGACATCAAACATATGGTCATTCTGACACTCTTTTTGTTTTAGAGGAAACCCGCTGTCGCCACATATTCTACTCTTTTACGACAGGCAGCAAGGGATCTTTTATTTGCGCTTCCCACAGGCAGGATAGCACAAACCATGGCCTTTGTTGAACCATTTATGGATCACTGGTCGGTGCAAGTGGTTTACACCTACCCACTGAGCCTTGCGGAGCACTCACTCAGGGTTTGGAGTCGGTATCTGGATTAAAAGTCCAATGCCTCGACTGGGATCCGAACCCAGTACCTACCAGCCTGTAGACCGATGGCTTAACCACGACGCCACCGAGGCCGGTCAATAATCGAATGATGGAATTGATGTAAATAAGTTGGGGTTTGCAATTGTTTTCACGCGTACGTAAAACACCCCAGATACATGTAAAATTAACGATTTGTATGGTCTTTCCCGGTGAACAGGAAAGTAGGTGCCATCCCAGATGATTGAAGGTTTTCTTAATGCTAGAATCAGACTGTCAACTGTCACGACGAAGTTGACCAACTCGACGGTTGTATTGTATTTTCCACAACTTACGACGGTTGTGCTCAGATTAACAATTAAAGGGTTATACGACGGGAATCGAGTTGTAAGAGCGCTCAGACTAGCAACTGGGCCATGTGGAAGTGGGAGCAGAGAAAGTTAACCAACTTTGTCGTGGCAGTTGGTAGTGTGAGCCTGGCATACGTGTATATAATTATTACCATTTGTAATTGTATTATCGCAAGTTGATCGGTTAGTGCAAACCGATTACAACTACTACTAATTAATAATAACCAAAAACATAACGGCTTTGGTTACATTCATTGAAAAAGGTACATTGAAATACAATGGTTGTGTTATGTCGATTATTTGTATTTTGTATCTCTTATATCAACATACAACATTCAACTGATTGGGTTTTTTCTCGTTCCAGCCAGTGCAACACAACTGGTCAAAGGCCGTGGTATGTGCTTTCCTGTTTGTGGGAAAGCGCATATAAAAGATTCATTGCTGCATTAGAAAAAAAAAATGTAGCGGGTTTCCTCTGATGACTAAGAGTCATAATTACCAAATGTTTGACATCCAATAGCCGATGATTAATAAATCAATGTGCTCTAGAGGTGTCGTTAAACAAAACAAACAAACATCAACAAATAATATTTAAAATGACTGTCGCCTGTTATCAAAATCATGGACAGAGATATCGAAAGACATGAAACTGTAGACCCTCTCTATACAGGATCGTACGTTTTAACAATGCTACCAACCATTGTAATGAATCTCACCATATAATACTGCCATGATTATCCGGTCTCCGAAATATACACAAGTACATATCAGTTGTTTTCCTATCTTGTTTACTGAATAAGTTTATAGTGCGCAAGAATAGTATACCACGAGACAGCATAGCGGCCGAGTGGTATGAAACTCGCGCACTAAAAACCGAGTGCAATAAATAACACGTGGAAACAGCTTGTGTGTGATTCAGAAGACACCACGTTTGTTTATTATGATTAACAAATGTTTAATTAAATAACACAGCTTATTTCGTCTGTAAAAGTAGTTGAATTTTGTGGAATTGACAGAACGCCGAGCGTCTTGACTAGGAGCATGACGTCATTCAAATGAACGCGCGAACTACGCATGCGAGATTTTGTAAAACGGTCAGAATGGTCTTTATTACTATAGTAAGATTAAAATAAGTATACACTAAAACTAATTACTGGTTGAAAAGTAAACCCAGGATGAGCTTATAAGCAGGACAATCAATTAAAACTACAATTCGCTTAGAAGTCCTTATTAACAATACCTACATCCACCACTAGGTTCTGTACCTTACTGTCAGCCATCATTAAGTTCTGTACCTTACTGTCAGCCACCACTAGGTTCTGTACCTTACTGTCAGCCACCACTAGGTTCTGTACCTTACTGTCAGCCACCACTAGGTTCTGTACCTTACTGTCAGCCATCACTAGGTTCTGTACCTTACTGTCAGCCACCACTAGGTTCTGTACCTTACTGTCAGCCACCACTAGGTTCTGTACCTTACTAACATCCACCACTAGGTTCTGTACCTTACTAACATCCACCACTAGGTTCTGTATTTTACTGACATCCACCACTAGGTTCTGTACCTTACTGTCAGCCACCACTAGGTTCTGTACCTTATTAACAGCCACCACTAAGTTCTGTACTTTACTGACAGCCATCACCAGGTTCTGTACCTTACTGACAGTTACCACTAAGTTCTGTACTTTACTGATATTCACTTCAATATTCTGTTCCGTACTGACATCTATCACTAGGTTCTGTACCTTACTGACATCGATCTCTAGATTTTGTACCTTACTGACTTCCACCTCTAGATTTTGTACCTTACTGACACCCACCTCTAGATTCTGTACCTTACTGACATCCACCTCTATATTCTGTACCTTACTGATATCCACCTCTAGATTCGGTATCTTACTGACAGCCACCTCTAGATTCTGTATCTTACTGACATCCGCCTCTAGATTATGTACCTTACTGACATCCACTTCTAGATTCCGTATCTTATTGACATCCACCTCTAGATTCTGTACCTTACTGACATCCACCTCTAGATTCTGTACTTTACTGACATCCACCTCTAGATTGTGTACCTTACTGACATCCACCTCTAGATTGTGTACCTTACTGACTTCTACCTCTAGATTCTGTACCTTACTGTCATCCACTTCTAGATTCTGTATCTTACTGACAGCCACCTCTAGATTCTGTATCTTACTGACATCCACTTCTAGATTCTGTACCTTACTGATACCCATCTCTAGATTCTGTACCTTACTGACATCCACCTCTAGATTCTGTACCTTACTGGCTCCACCTCTTGATTCTGTATCTTACTGACATCCACCTCTAGATTCTGTACCTTACTGACATCCACTTCTAGATTCTATACCTTACTGACATCCACTTCTAGATTATGTACCTTACTGACATCCACCTCTATATTCTGTACTTTACTGACATCCACCTCTAGATTCTGTACCTTACTGACATCCACATCTATATTCTGTACCTTACTGACATCCACCTCTAGATTCTGTATCTTACTGACATCCACCTCTATATTCTGTATCTTACTGACAGCCACCTCTAGATTCTGTACCTTACTGACAACCACCTCTAGATTCTGTACCTTACTGACAACCACTACTAGGTTTTGTAACTTACTAATGATACAAACTTGTTGCAGATCGTAAATTTATACACACGTAAGTATGACAACATTAAATTAGGACATAATATCAAATAAATGTTTCATAATAATAACTATTATAAAACAAAGACAACCATAAAAACAATGTCAACAACAACATTATTATTATTATTTTTATTATTGTTATTATTAAATAGCTGGAATCTGTTTTAAGTTAGCCATCGTTTGACCTTCACGAATCAATAGCGACGACGACAATACACCACAATGTATACTGATTGGTACGAAGAAAATAATGGCTTTATGGCCGAGCTGTTACCCACGTCACCAGCTAGCGCAGCACATGCCAGTAATGTAGAAATAATGAGATTTTCGGCACCAACCTCTCGCAAATAATACGAACACTTCACACAGCGTGCGGCTGGTGCACAGGTGGGAGACGTGTCATTGGTTCTTTGAGCAATACAAATCGTTTATTATTGATCACTGAAGAAATGACGTTTATTAACCATCAAACACGTAGTACAGATTGCTTAATAAAATAACGAACAATCGTGTCTTTACAACAATGCTTGGTAGCAAAATCAGTCGGCTGAGGGCTCGATTGAGGTGCTTGTGTCGCAGGATCAAACCACCTCGGTGGATCCATTCAGCTGATTGGGTTTTTTCTCGTTCCAACCTGTGCACCACAACTGGACAAAGGCCGTGGTATGTGTTTTCCTGTATGTTGGAAAGTGCATATAAAATATCCTTTGCTGCATTAGAAAAAAAATGTAGCGGGTTTCCTCTGTTACCAAATCTTTGACATCCATTAGCCGATGATTAATTAATCGATGTGCTCCAGTGGTGTGGTTAAACAAACAACACTTTAAAATGGTAGCAAAATATGGAATACGTGGGTGGGTGTTGGTAGGGTGGGGTGGGGTGGGGTGGGGTGGGGGATGTTTCTTCAAATCCTTCATCAATAATAAAGACACCACTAGAATATATTTATTCATTAATCGTCGGCTATTGGATGTCCACCAGAGTTAATCTGCTACCTTTTTCGATTAGCAGCAATGGATCTTTTGTATGCATTTTCCCCAGAGACAAGACAACACATACCAAGACCTTTGATAAGCCTGCTGTGGGGCACTGGTTGGGACGTGAAAAACTCAAAAATAGTTTGACTATGGTCATAAATAAAATGTTCATTTAACTTTCAACTTTTAACTGTGCTGTTCTACCTGTGGGGAAAGTGTATATAAAAGATTCCTTGCTGCTGGACAACAATGTAGCGTGTTTCATGAATATAAAACAATATGTCAGAGTCTGAGAATTGTCAAATGTTTGACATCCAATAGCCGATGCTGAATACATCAGCGTGCTCTAGTGGTGTTGTTAAACAATAAAATGTTGTTGTAGGAGTGGCCTATTTGGTGGATATCCTACACGCTCTCTCTCTCTCTCTCTCTCTCTCTCTCTCTCTCTCTCTCTCTCTCTCTCTCTCTCTCTCTCTCTCTCCCTACCTGACTCCGTTTCTCTCTCTCTTTCTGTCTGTCTCTGTCTGTCTGTCTGTCTCTGTCTCTCTCTCTCTCTCTCTCTCTCTCTCTCTCTCTCTCTCTCTCTCTCTCTCTCTCTCTCTCTCTCTCTCTCTCTCTTTAAGCAAGTGTCGAAATAACCATACCAGTATGTTAGACAAAATGCAAATTAAAATAAATAACTGTCATTGGTTCAGAGCCGATTTAAGGATCCGCATTGGTTTATTTAATGCGCTGAGGTGTCGTTAACTAAAATACTCCTTTCCTCTTTGTGTTTAATACATATTTAATAAAACGGTATTCTATATTATTTATTCCGTTTCGTGTTACTTTCAGAAGAACAGCTGTGGTTAACGATTCCTCGAGGCAGATATTGATGTACGAGCGGAAGATGATCTAACGTTCGGGTTCGGGATCCATCGTGCTCATGTTCAATCTAAACAGCGTGTTGTTTTCTAGCGCCGCCGCCGCAGAGACTGTCACAGACAAAACCGAAATTAACAATGTAAATCTACGCGATGAATTAAAGCAGGATGTGGTCAGCATGGATCAAAGTATTCCAAGAACAGGCGAGAACGCACGGGAACTGGGTATTTCAGTAATAAGTGATCTACACGGGCACGAAGTTTGCAGCTTATCAGCCTCTAGTTACACCGACAGTCTCGAAGCAGACGAACTATCTCAAACCGGAAGTGACATAACCGGAACCGAATCTGAAAAATGCGCAAAGAAGCGAAGGTCTCGGTTGCCCATTATGAAACGTTTAAGCGACACTCCAGACATCACCAATAACAACTGTCTCAAATCCTACTCACAGCAAAATGGAAGCCCCCATCACCAGTCGCTTCCAGAGTCTCCCTATGGAACTCGTTACATAGCCAGAAGTCAGAGTGTGACCGAACTGTACAGTGGTCGACCCAGGACGGCGAAAGACACAATAACGAGTCGCATGCGGTTTGACAAGCACCACAGCGACCACGACCATCTGTCCACCAGCGAGGAGTATGCCACTCCCACACAGCGCAAGGATCAAATGATCAAGAGTCTGAAGAAGCAGATAAAGCAAATAGAACAAGTGAAAGCAGCCAGTGGGCAGGAAGAGCAAAGTCTGCTGGAGCTGAAAGAAGCAGAGATCAAGCAATTGAAAGAAGACCTGGCGACCACCCAGGCCAAATGTGAAGAACTGACGAATTCCTACGAAGAATCGGTGAAATCTTTGAACACCTTGGAGGAGACACTGGCCCAACTCCGGGTAAAAAATAAGGCTTCAGCATTTTTATTTATCTTGTTTTGTTTTTTTTTTTTTTTTTTTTTTTTTTTCAAGAAAGAAAGAAATGTTTTATTTAACGACGCACTCAACACATTTTATTTACGGTTATATGGCGTCAGACATATGGTTAAGGACCACACAGATTTTGAGAGGAAACCCGCTGTCGCCAAAACATGGGCTACTCTTCCGATTAGCAGCAAGGGATCTTTTATTTGCGCTTACCACAGGCAGGATAGCACAAACCATGGCCTTTGTTGAACCAGTTATGGATCACTGGTCGGTGCAAGTGGTTTACACCTCCCCATTGAGACTTGCGGAGCACTCACTCAGGGTTTGGAGTCGGTATCTGGATTAAAAATCCCATGC